>NC_088362.1:56682567-56707567 GCF_034508935.2 Berghia stephanieae
GCATTGATAATGTGAATATTCCATTTCTGGTACCCTTGTCCTCAACAAAACCAAATTGCATCTCCACAATTTCAGGTCGTATTTTATTTCTTATTCTTAGTAAAATTATCTTCAAAAGAATTTTTGTGAGGTGGCTCATTAGGCTAATAGTTCTGTGTTGTTCACAATCAACTGCCCCTGGCTTTTTTGGTAGTGCTATAAAAATGGATCGTTTCATATCAGTTGGCATTTTTCCTGTGTCATACACTTGATTTAGAAGGTTTGTGATGAATTCAATCCCCCATTCACCCAGGCCAGTCAAGGCTTCAATTGTTATGGCATCAGGTCCTGCAGCTTTTCCATTTTTCATGCTTTTCATGACGTTCCTAACTTCATCTTTCATTATAGAAGGCCCTTCCAGTTCTTTTATCATAGGCATTTCTCCTCGATTATCAAAAAAAAGTTCTTCAATATATTCTGACCATCTGTTTAGAATGCAGTCTTTGTCCATGATGGTGTTTCCACGCTTGTCTTTGATGCATCCACTTTTAGCACCTGATTTAGTTTTGTTTGTCACTTCTTTGATTTTCTGATGGAAGAATTTGCCATTTTTTTCTTTGCAGGACATTATATAGTGACATTGTTCATTTATCCAGTCTTCTTTAGCTTCGTTGCATTTTCTTTTTATCTGCCTGTTCAGAGTCTTGTATTTTTCTTCCTGATTTTTGGCCTTTCTTCTCTCATTCATTAGTTCTAATATCTCTGGAGTAATCCACTTCTTCTTCTGCAACTTAAGTGTGGTTGGAACATTTTCTTCTAGTGATGCAGCAACACTGTCTTTAAACTGGTCATATTTCTCTTCTATATCTGTTAGTTCTCCAAGCACTTCAAACTTGTTTCTTACTGATAGTTCAAATTTTTCTTGTATCTTCTGTTCTTCCCGGAGAATGTCTAGTTGGTATTTAGGTTTAGCCTTTGCTCTTTTGCAGATTTTCAATTTAACTCGTATGGGGCATAGCACAGGTATATGATCGCTGTTACAGTCAGCCCCCGGCATAGATTTGGCATACAAAACCGAGTTTCGGAAACGTTTGCTGATGAGTATGTAATCTATTTGGTTTCTCACTCCATCTCCAGGACTTTTCCATGTCCACTTCCTTCTATTGTGGTTTGTTGACCAAGTATTTGTGATTGTCAGATCATGTTGACGGCACCATTGAATAAGACGATCACCTCTGTCATTTTTGTCTCCCAGACCATGTGGGCCCACAATATCTTCTATTCTTTCTCGGCCCACCTTGGCATTAAAATCGCCCATGATGAGTTTTATGTCTGAAGACTTAAACTGATGCATTGCTTTATCTATTTGTTGATAGAAATTTTCCACTTCTTCATCATCGTGACTGGTGGTTGGGGCGTATATTTGTAAAATATCAAAATCAAAAGGTTTTGCTTGTAGTTTGATTGCCATTACTCTGTCTGATATGGGCCAGTATCCTTTGACTGCTCGCGCCGTTTTATTATCTAGTATAATTCCAACTCCCCTTTGGTGTTCTCCTCCTCCTGAGTATATAATTTTACAGTCATCATAATTAAGTTCTCCTGCTCCTTTCCATCTAACTTCTGATAATCCTAAAACATTGATATTCAATCTCTTCATTTCCATAACTACATTTGCTAATTTTCCTTTCTGGTACAGACTTCTTACATTCCATGTTGCTGTTCGTAATGTTTGGTGGTGCACAGTAGCTGGATGACGGTCGAGAGTCACCTGTTCACCTGCATGACTATCTCTACCGGACGAGGCTGTAATCGAGTTGCTCGAAAAACATCCATTGACGTCGTTGACTAGATTCGCTTGGACGGACATCATGACGATCTTGGGATGATACGTCAGTGGTTTCCCGTTGCCTTCTGACCGAATTTATCTGGTTTACTCCATAGCCTTTTGACCTCCCGGTCATAACCCACAAGGCAGTGGGAGCATATATATTAATATATAATATATAATAATTCGCTCCATTACTGCATGTCGAGCACTTTTCGTACCATATTTGTATCAAACACGATTCAATATATATATATATATATATATATATATATATATATATATATATATATATATACGAGTATATATATATATATATACATATATATATATGTATATATATATATATATATATATATATACGCGTGTGTGTGTGTGTGAGTGTGTATATGTTGGCCCTTTGATCTAACCTCAGGTTGTTTCATATACTACAATCATTTTTCTACATGAAAACATAATAATTCAACCTCAGTATTGACGATAAGTTATATATATTTAAAGTTTTAAAAAGGAACTATCAGTGAAACATTCAAAACGAGAGTTGACTTTCCCTCAGGGAGCAACCATTTCCAAGACTTGGTAATATTAAGTCTTTTCCTCCACCAATACCATGTAAGATACCACAGCAAAGGGCGTGTCCTTATATATCTCAGAGTAAGCATGACTGTTTCCACAATTTAATGGTTCAACCAATAATGAACTTTAAAAACTGTAAACAAGTCTAGGTTTTTCCTTGACAACTTTACAAATGAATGATTCTGATTGGTCAACGCTCATCACACGCGCCTGTTGACCATTAAAATGCCCGGGCGGTGTGTCATGACGTCAGCATGCGTGTGTTACATATGTGTGTGTTTGTGCATTTCGATACACACCAAGTGCTATTATTTCTTTGTCTAGCTGCATTGGTTAATGATCGAGGTGAGGGTCCTTTGTCCCTCTTTCTTTATTCATGATTGCCTAATCTTACATTTACAGAGATTGTTGAAGGATAAACATTTCATATTAAGCAGAATAGTAAATTGACCATGAAAAAAGTTAAATGTATGGATAGACAAAGAGAAAAAGAGGCAGACCTATTAATGGATAAATATATAGGTAGATATATATATATATATATATATATATATAGATAGATAGATAGATAGATAGATAGATAGATAGATAGATAGATAGATAGATAGATAGATAGATAGATAGATAGATAGATAGATAGATAGATAGATGGATGAAAAGGAGAGAGAGACAAACAGAGAGAGAGACAGAGACACACACACACACACAGAGAGAGAGAGAGAGAGAGAGAGAGAGAGAGAGAGATGTTCGTTTTATCGTCCTTTCTTTGTATATTGAAAGAAGGCGAGGAGGGCGGGGAGAGTCTTTTTAGACAATCAACAATGTGGGTGAAAAACTTGAAGAACTTGAGAGATTCAATAACATGTTTTCATGTAAGTCATTACACAATAAGCCACACCCCCTCCTCCTGAAGCTGTCATCTGTCTCAAAATGGAACAATGCAATGAAAAATTTGACCAGCCCATTTCTTTAATTGCAATCTCATTGGTCAATATGTTTCCAGTTGATTGACTATGACTTACTTTCTCTCTACCCTCCCCCTCTCGCTCCTCTTTTCTCTCTCTCTCTCTCTCTCTCTCTCTCTCGCTCTCTCTCTCTCCCTCCTCTCTTGCTCGCTCTCTCACTGTGTGTGTGTGTGTGTGTGTGTATTTTATTCTCTCATTCTTTCTCTTCCTCTCCCTTCCTCTTTCTTGATATTTCTTTCCCTGCCCACCCGGCTTCACATAGTTTCAAAACCGTACTTTGAAATTATAAATCCTTCTTTAACTTTTGGCATTTTAAAACCGTATTTCCTCTGATAAATAAGACAAAGATGTCACATTGAAATTCTTTGTTCATTGATTCTTTATTTAAATACAAAATATTCTTCAAAAAGTGAGCAATGTCATAAACTTGTCGGCATTAATTAATTTTTTTTTTTTTGTGTTTTATTTATGTTAAGGACATCTTATATAATAATGAATAACAACAAAGGTAATACTTGGATCATTTCAAAAATGTGTATGTACATTATCAACTGTATATTCTAAGCTCATGCCAGATCAGTGATGCCAAAACTCCGGTTTCATCGGAAAAACAATCCGGTCTGGAGAAAAAAAGTCCGGGTTACTGGCAACTTCCGTCGTGATGTTGAATTGTTCCAAGGATACTCCCACCCCCCGTCCCGTCCAGTCACTACTAATACAACCACCACCACAACATCATCTTCATTACCACTACAACTACGACCACCACCACCACATCATCATTACCACTACAGCAGCAACCGTCACCACCACATCATCATCACTATCACTACTACTACAACCACAACCATCACTACCACTACTTCTACAACCACCACCACCACACTATCATCACTACCACTACTACTACAACCACCACCAACCACATCATCATCACCACACTACAACAACCACCACCACATCTCATCATCACATCACTACGACACTACAACCACACACCACCACATCACATCACTACTACTACAACCATCACTATCACATACTACAATCACCACCACCCGACCACCACTACTCACACACCACCACAGTACAACCAACCACCATTACAACCACCACATCATCCATCCGACAATTACAAACCATTACTATCATCTCAATCACCACAATCACATCACCATCCCTGAAACATACTGTTAACAACCACCATCAACCCCCACCAATACTACTGCAACCACGATCTGCCAGCGCCGTAAACCTTAACAACCATATTACTCAATCATCTCTATCACCCCTCATCTCTCACTCTCCCTGCACTACTCTTCTCACTCTCCTCTCCTCATAATATATGACCATGTTAAGCTAAAAACTTTAATACAAATTTAGTCAAATCCCCTCTTCACATCATCTTTCTCTCTCTCTCTCTCTCTCTCTCTCTCTCTCTCTCTCTCTCTCTTCTCTCTTCTATCTTCTTCTTTCCTCTCTCTTCTCTTCCTCTTTGTCTCTCTCTCTCTCTCTCTCTCTCTCTCTCTCTCTCTTCACCTTCGCACAAACACACACACACACACACACACACACACATACACACGCACACATGCACAAATCAAGAAATCGTGCTCAGTGGATTAATTTTCATGCACGTGCCAATAATAGCTAATAACAAATACTTTGACCTCAAACTTTAGCCTCGTTAGTTTTTAAAGTTCGCGTTGCTCTATTTATCACTTGATGCACTTTTAGCACTATCTCTCTCTCTCTCTCTCTCTCTCTCTCTCTCTCTCTCAAACACACACACACACACACACACACACACACTACAACCACCACCACCACCGCAACTTTATCACGAGCACTACTACTACAATCACCACCACCACCATCATCACTGCCACTACTACTTCAACCACCACCACCACATCATTATCACTACTACTACAACCACCACCACCACATCGTCATTCACTACACTACAACCACCACCACACATCGTCATTACTACTACAACCACTACTACTACATCACACACTACTACAACCACCACACACCACACATCACTACTACTAAACCACTGCCACTACTACAAACCACAGTCTCACCACCACCACCACCACATCATCATCAATACCACTACTACTACTACAACAGCCATTATACATCATCATCATCATACTACTTACTAACTATTACTAACTACTACTACATACTACTACTACTACTACTATACTCACTACTACTACTACTACTACTACTACTACTACTACAAACTACCAACACGACATCATCCTCACTACCATCATTATGTTTCTGGAGCTTTTCTTCACTTGAAATAAGGAAAGTTTGGGATTGTATTTGGCAATGTGTTCATATATCAGAAAATATTTGTAATCAGTTATCTATTTAGATCTGTACAATATGTAAACACAATCCCAAATATCATCCCAATTCCCTTTTTGTGTGTGCGGAAATTCCTCTTTCGGCATTGAAATTCCTCCGAGTGGTGTCTGAAATTCCTGTGAGTCAAATTGGCGTCTCGGCAAATTTTACTATTCTCGTAAAATTTTCAATGCCCGTATTTGAGGAGTTATCTTTGCCATTTGTGATTATGTGTGAAAACGGTGCCTCACTTCAAAGTCGATTTTCTCCAAACTTGGTTTTTACACTCTCCCTACTTCAAACGGTCATAGTTGGGCAATGAATAATCAGAATTTTATAAATTTGGTATCAAAATTTAAGCATAATATAAGCTTTGATTGGGTAACAAAAACCCAAAATTGAAAAATCCGACTTATACCGTTTCGAGGCGGAGGGTCACGTTCATTTATTTATTTTTATATTTTCTAACAAACATTTACACATGGAAAATAACATAATTTCCCTCCTTTGAAAAAAAAATAAAAGAGAACTTCCCTTTGAGAAAGGAACTCAGCAATGGCCTTGATCGAACCAGTAAGAAGTAGTCTCATTCCAGTACAAAGATAGAAGGCAATATTATAGTGAGGACAGCGGATATTGGCGACAAGGCGAGTCAACGAGAGAGACCATCTCGGCCAACTACGGAAGGATAAGAGGCCTCACCCCGTTTTAAGAGGCTTGAGAAGATTACGAATTGGATAAACGTTTAGCGTCATGAGTTCCCCACCGATTGAAACAGCTTAAAGAAGGAACGAAATTTACGTCACTCAGGTCTTTATCATTGGTTTTTGTTGTTTTTTGGGGGTTTTTTTTGGTGGTTTTTTTTTTTTTTTGGGGGGGGGGGGTTCTTTTGATCATCCATGTTTATGACTAATTCTCACAAAGTTGTATTAACCAGACTATAAACGCCCAAGGCTACACATAGTTGTATATGTTGGTCCGTTATAATCCTGATGGCAAAATTGTGAGCTTCTTTGCCAGGCTCATATCATCTATAGATAGAATGCGCTTGGTCAAGGAGTTCACAACATTGCCATCCGGAAGTATAACGGGCAAACACACAAAACTGTGTGTATCAATGAACGTTTATAGTCGGGTTAATACAGTTCAGTGAGCATTACTCATAAACGCGGATGGCAAAAAACACTAACAAAGACCTGAGTGACGTCATCTTCGAACTATCTATAGATAGTATGCAGATGACGTCACTCAGGCCTTTGTTATTGTTTTTGCCATCCGCGTTTGTGAGTTGTTCTCAATAAACTGTATTAACCAGACTATAAAAGTTCATGGTTACACAGAGTTTGTGTGTTGGTCCGTTATACTTCCGGATGGCAATGTTGTGAACTCCTTGGCCAAGCGCATTCTATCTATAGATAGAGTTGAGGACGTAACTCGGGTCTTTGTTATTGTTTTTTGCCATCCATGTTTATGAGTAATTCTCACTTAACTGTTTTATCCAGGCTATAAAAGTTCATTGTTACACGGAGTTTTGTGTGTTGGTCCCTGATACAATGGCAATGTTGTGAGCTTCTTAGCCAAGCGCAAACTATCTATAGATAGTTCGAAGATGACGTCACTCATATCTTTGTTATTGTTTTTTGCCATCCGCATTTATGTGTACTTCTCACTAAACTGTAATAACCAGACTATATACGATCATGGTTACACACAGTTTTGTGTGTTGGCCAGTTATACTTCCGGATGGCAATGTTGTGAACTTATTAGTCAAGTGCATACTATCTATAGATAGTATGCGTTTGGTTAAGAAGCTCATAACAATGCCATCCGGAAGTTTAACGGATCAACACACTAAACTGTGTGTATCCATGAACGTTTATAGTCGGGTTAAAACAGTTCAGTGAGCATTAGTCATAAACGCGGATGGCAAAAAACAATAACAAAGACCTGAGTGACGTCATTATCGAATTATCTATCGAAGGAGCAAAATTGACGTCACTTCGCTCTTTGTTATTGTTTTTAGCCAGCCATTTTATATGAGTAGTTCTCGCTAAATTGTATTAATCATAGAATAAACGTTTATGGTTAGCCATAGTGTTGCGCGTTGGTTCGTTATATCCGGCTGGCGAAATGTTGTGAGTTTTTTTTTAATAAACGCACATGAACTAAGTGCAGAAATTATAATTTATAACCACAAATATGAGTCTTGGAGTTAACATGCGTCAATATGATCTTGTGGTATGACACTCGTTTTGGATCGGATAGTCCTGGGTTCGAGCCTCACTCGGCGCATTGTTGAGTTCTTGGAAAAGACTCCTTACTTACATTCTCTCACCGTACTCGTGTGTAAAATGAATACCTGGCCGTTAACAGTGTTCTCTCTGTAGTAAAAAAAATTGTAACATCGCCTAACAGGCGCCATGTCTCGTTCTATATGTCACGTTTTGCTGTTGGCCCTTTGTAAAACGCTTTGAGCAATTTTAGTGGATAATGCGCTACATAAAAGCTCAAATTATTTTTGTATGAATATCTCTTCTTTATAGATAAGAATAAATACAATTTCTTACAGATACAAAAAGGGAAATTTCGCATCTCCTATGATTTCAATGGGAGTGATCTTTTTTCAGGTTTTCGTCCAACCAAGTCATCAATCATATGATTTGTTGCTGTCCAACAATTGGATATTTCTTTTAAAATTGAAGCACGCTGCTTTGTTTATGGAAGTTGTAAACATACAAGTGTGTGATAGAATGCATGTGAACTTGTGTTCGTGTGTCCGAATCTGCATTATATAATGTTTTTACAGATGGACAATGTAAAGCGCTTCGCACATTCGTCATAAGTGCAATATAAGTGTACATTTATTATTAATATAATTTTCCTTTTGGACCCCTCAAAAGAGTTTTGCAGACAAAAGGATTGACGAAGTAGTTCAGAAATGTAAGTAATTCTGAAGGAAATTCCATTCTGATCAAATAATGATAATCGTCTCAGTGGCTATTTTACCTTTCTTTGTGAAAATCCTTCTTCTTCCTCTGTCAGCTTATCCTGCATTTTGCAGGGTTGCCATAATGAATACCAAATCTCCATGTAACTCGGTTCATAGCATCATCTTTCTCCAGGCCCAGTTCTTTCATATCGTTCCTAGTCTTTGGCGTCCCTTTTTTCTCTTTCCCGCTAACTGTATTATATATCCAATACTTTCCTTCCCACGCACCCCCTCTCTCGTCTCTTAACACGTCCGGACTATTTCAATCTATCTTCTTTCATCTTTATCGATACATTCTTCACTTCAGTCAACCTTCGAATTCGTTTATTTCTCACTTTATCATTTCTTGCCCAGCCAAGTGGCCATCTCAACATCCTTGGACAAGGCTTCGTGAACCAATTGTAAGTTCTCTCTCTCTAAAGTCTGAGGAATAGTAATACGACAATTTCAGAGTGTTATCCTCTAAATGAATACGTTTAATTCAACTGAACTTAAAGTGGCCCTCTTCACTCAATAATCCTGAATCAAAAGCCATAGATAAATACAATACCATTTATATAATAATAATAATAATAATAATAATAATAATAATAATAATAATAATAATAATAATAATAATAATAATAATAATAATAATAATAATAATAATAATAATAATATATAATAATAATAATAATAATAATAATAATAATAATAATAATAATAATAATAATAATAATAATAATAATAAAAATGGCATTTATATAGCGCTTTACCCGTTGTCAAAGGCTCTAAGCGCTTTACAGTGATATAAAACAAAACATATTACAGTGAGACAAGTGTGAAGGAAACGTGATACGAATTCAATTTAACAACAACAAAATATGAACCATTATGACGTAAAAGGATAAAACTTTAAGCGAGATTTGAACGTTGTCAACGAATCCGAGCATCTCACGTGTGATGGGAGAGAGTTCCAAAAATGGGGGGCCGAAAATTGAAAAGACTGTTCACCTATTTTACCTGTTTACCTATTTTATATCCAGGGGGTCCCGATAGCTCAGTAGATAGAGCATTCGCTTCGCAATCAAAGGAACCGAGATCGATCCCGCTTGCAGTTGAGATTTTTTCTGACCCCCTTGTACACCCAGCAGTGATTGGACAGCTGAGTCTGATATATCTGGCGGCTAAGAGGGTGATTTTTATTGACGGTGAGTATATTATATTTAAACTAGAAAATAAGATACCATCACTCTGAAACGAGGAGATGAATTCCACAAGGTATGTATCCAGTCCTCACGAAGAGTTAATTTATACTTTCAATGAAATAGGAACCAGTTTTTTGGCATCACACTTTTTTTTAATGCCCTGTTGACCACGCGATGAAGGGCTGATAATACGAAAACAAAGGGCGTGTTGGGAGATCAGTGTGTAAATACAAAATTATGATGTTTCCAAAATAGATCAAGTGTTAAAACAACCAGATGGTGTGTACAAGGAATTCAGTGTAGCAAACAAGTCGATTAGCAGAGCTGCCAACTTGAAATTTCAGAAATTTGTAGTTTCCCAGGGAAAAAATAGAAAAGTCACCATAAAAATAGCTTTACAAATTATAATTTGCCCTCAGATTAATTAAATAATGCTCCAAAGTACAGGTCAATACGGGTTTTCTGGAATGACATTTTCAATAAGATTTATTGAGTCAAAGACAAATTTGACGCTCTGTAGCTGGAGCCAAAATTTCGTCATTCTACGAATTTTTCGTAGTGCTAGGCAAGTCTGGATTAGGGATTTTGTTTTCTTGTATAATAAATTCGTTTGCATGAATTGGCCAATGAAAATATTTTTAAAGTTCACGTCGTACTGTGGATTATAGTCTTAAGACCAAACATATTATCTAGCCTAATTAGCGACGGATTGCAAATATCTCAACAGTAAACCTTAACATGTTTTAAATCAGAGTGTGAAAATATTTTATGTTTTCAACATCGGCAAGACGAAGTAATTTAAAAATTATAAAACTCACTAATTATTTTGTGGGAAGGTGATAAATATTGTCAATGAGCAATTAATTAGTCTTTTTTTAGTAAAAGAAAAGAAAATAATGTTGTTAGTCTTATAGCATGTCTTCAAAAATGCATCGTGTTTACAGTTTCATTTTAAAATGTGCCCTTAGCCTTTTAAAAGAGCTGCATTGATTAACCCTAGCTAATATGATTAAATTCAAACCTGTAGTCCTTGTTTATCGCTGCCTCAAATGATCGTTAACTTATAGTTGACACTGACCAAAAAATGACGTCAAAATGCCAGTCTTTTTGGGTTTCAGTGTCAGGCTATAACTTAAAGTTATAGCCTGACACAGACCAAAAAATGACGTCAAAATGCCAGTCTTAGGCCACTAAAGAAAATAAATCGTGAGTTGAATTCAATAGTTTAACCAATGGGACCACTTGTTTCCATGAGCACTACTAACGACAACTCACTAGGCGGTGCAAAAACCAAATAATGACGTCAAAATGCCAGTCTTTTTGGCGTAGCCATCGTTATAGCCTGATACTGAAATCCAAAAGGACTGGCAGTTTGGCGTCATTATTGGGTTTTTGCACCGCCTAGTGAGTTGTCGTTAGTAGTGCTCATGGAAACACGTTATTTCATTGGTTGAAGTATTGAATACAACTCAAGATTTGTTTTCTTTTGTAGCAAAAGACTGGCTGGCATTTTGACGTCAATTTTTGGTCAGTGTCAGGCCATAACTTTACGAAGGCTTCGGAGACAGCCGAGAATGTTGAGATTTCGTCAGATTCAACTCGGCTACAAAACTTCATGAGAGAACGTTCTCTTGTTTCGAGCCAATAACTTGTAACGTTCTCCCACAAGAGCAGAGGGAATCGGGGAGTTTCGCTGTTTTATAATCTAAATTAAAGACTAATGTATTATGGGATCATTTTTATAACCTTAACAGTTTAACTTATTATTATCATCATCACCATCATCGTCATTATCATCATCATCATCATCATCATCATCATCATCATCATCATCATCATCATCATCACCATTATCATCATCATCATCACCATCATCACCATCATCATCATCATCATCATCATCATCATCATCATCATCAACATCATCATCATCGTCATCGTAATCTTCATCGTCGTCGTTGTCGTTGATGTCGTTTTCAATGTTATTGTTAGTGTTATTGTTATTATCATCAGTATTATTATTATTATTATTATTATTATTATTATTATTATTATTATTATTATTATTATTATTATTATTATGATTATTTTCATTATTATTATTATTATTATTATTATTATTTATTATTATTATTATTATTATTTATTATTATTATTATTATTATTATTATTATCAAAATCAACATTATTACAACCAATAGTATAGCATAATACAAAAGACTTATTTTGGAATTTCTGATGTCACGTAATATAGCATATTATGCCCATTACAACAATATTATGTTCAAATATTCATTGATTCACGTTTTCACAGCACTTACCTACGTAGGTAAAATGATTTCATTCATTATTAACATAAACATTGCTATTTTGACAGTTTATAGTGGCGGTAGCAGTCTTGGTAAATGATGTAATCGGGTTATTACAACTAAAATCATTCAATTAAAGTAGAAACAAATCAAAAACTCCTAACTTGGTCGGTCGGGGAAATGGTCGGTAAGGGAAGGGACGACTCCATAATGTTTTGTCTTTTTCACAATGTTAATCATTTTATAATATTCCGCCTCTCTTCTTTTTATTTAGTATTTTTTGTGTGTAGTTTATTCTATCCTTGATACCCAACCTTTAATTTTTTAGCTCAAATATTTTCAACGTAGGCCACCAACATTTCTTTGAACTCTAATAATTAGGCTTTATTATTTTTAATAAGATGTAAAATGATGGCTTGATGGAATACAGAAAGAAAAGAAGGGTGTTTTGTTTTTTTGTTTTTATTTCACCCGAAAGATTTAAGGGGGATCACGGTGATATTTATTATTATTATTATTATTATTATTATTATTATTATTATTATTATTATTATTATTATTATTATTATTATTATTATTATTATTATTATTCATATATTATCATTATCTATTCAAATTATTATTATTTATTATTATTATTATTATTATTATTATTATTATTATTATTATTAATTATTATTATATTAGGGGGCAGTGTTGCTCAGTGGCACGTTTTTTTCCTTCTTATCCGAATGGTACCGAGTTCGATCACCCGCCACTGCGCTGTGTGGCCTGGAACAAGTCAATCACCTCGCCCGAGCTCATTTTGGGGCGCTGACGCCGGGGTTATTCCAGTCTTCCCTTGGAAAAGACCCTAAAGGCAAATTTCCCCGTGGGGATGAATAAAGGGAATTTTATTTATCTTATTTATTTATTTACAGAAAATTGGTAAATATATCTGATATTGCCATGAATTTTTAACCCTTTCCTTACCAGTCATTTTCAGAATTTTCCCCAAAATTTCACACACACCCAACACAAAAATAGAATTTTCTTACTCAAACAGAAAGGCAACAAATACATTCTATGTATAATATTGATAAGCAAAATGAACTTTACAACACGGTGTCACGTTTTTATATCTATAATAAAACATTTTCTTTCAATTGTGTGATTTTCAAAATAAATCAGAATGATAAAAGTTCTGGTTGGAACGTAACGAATGTGACGATTTTCATATGGTTGGTAAGGAGAGGGTTAATGTGGCCTAGTGGTATGACACTCGTTTTCGTATCGGCAGGTCCTCTATTCGAGTCGAGCCCGCTCGGCGCATAGCTGAGTCTTTGGAAAAGACTCTTTACTCACATTTTCACACCGTGCTCAGGTGTAAAATGAATACCCAACCGTTAACAGCATGCCTCTGTTGGGAGACATAATCATTCTAATATCGACTAACAGACATCATGTAATATCTCTTTCTGCATGTTCCCTGTTGCTGTTGGTCAGGGTCTAATGTAAAGCGCTTTGAGCACGTTTAGTGGATATTGCACTATATAAAAGCTCGAGTTCGAAGTCTATCATTTTAATTTTCAGCAAATTATTCTCCCTGCTGGACGAACTGTTATTGTCATTTGGTAAGGATCGACGTCTGATAGCCCAAATTATTATGTACTCGTTATTGTAATGGAAATACTCTCAAACCGACGCAAAATAGTGTCCATTACAACAATGTTAAACCATACCCATAATAAGGTTCAACAATTGTGACGTCACTTCCCTAGTAATGACGCATTGTAACTGGTTCTAAACTGTCGGGACATTATCTTCATCACCGCTCTTATCCCTTATGAAATACTTCTCCGACGAGCATAAAATTGTACCCAGAGGAAAAAACCATTATAAATCAGATCATGTTTTGTCTTTTATACATTCTGATCACATGACGTAAAAAAAGTTCTAGCCAGCATGAAGAATAAAAAGTACCGATTTTCTTTGTTTAAAACCAAGCTGCTTTTTGCTGGGCGGACGTGACATCAGACTATTGAATCCTATTGACCTGCTTATATATGCACGACGATGATAATCGCATTATTTTTCTCTAAAAGTTCAACTGAAGAGGAAGATAGCAATTAATTACAATCGAATTTATTTAATGTCTTGTTCTTAATGAATGCCCTTGACAAGATCGATCACATGACAAGGGTATAAGGGGCGGTTTGGGCCTTTTCTAAAAATAATAATTACCTATATTGGGCGGTTTTAATCATTCTGTATCGTCATTATAGGATTTAAAAAAGGAACATGTTTGGTGAAAAATATTAATTATTTGTGTTGATACCCATTTTACGACTTATTTGGGGGCATCAAAAATATAACAATCTTGTGGCAAACGTTCCACAAAAACTAATGAAAGAATGATCTCCATATTCTTCCCTCTTATCAACATTGTGCCATAGTGTCACCATAGAGAGATTTTACTGCTTTAGCTTATGAATTTTATATTAGAACATTACAAAGTTGAGAATCAAAATGTTTTGACAAAATTGATGTTAAAAGTGTATAATTTGGGTTATAATTTAAAATACACATACCTTATCAAAGTAAAAATCTCTATGGCGACATATTACATTATCTCTGTGATAGCTGTGGAAATTTTCAGACAATTTCATTGAACAGATTCTGAGAAACGTTTGACACAGTATCCCATACCCTTAGAAAATGGCATATTGAGAAAATAGCAAAATATCGTTCCGTTTTTCACAATTTTCTTACTACCTGTACCCTTTTCGGTTGTGTTTTTCGTGCCTTTATTGTCTACTTTAAGAATTTGGACTTCAATAATATTGTTCCTAAGATAATAAAATATCGTTTTCCACCAACATCTCAAAATCAATTTTTGAAGGATTTTCCTCATAATTTGACCCAAACCGCAGCTTAATCGTATTATTGTGTGACCTTGAACATTTATAGTCTGGTTAATACAATGGTAAAAAGCCATAACAAAGACCTGAGTGACGTCAACTTCGTTCTATTTATAGCAGGTACAACGTACAAAGTACATCTGAAGAAACTGATTACAATGCTGACGTCACTGAGCCATGTGCATCAAGGTTAAGCAAAATGTTTGTTATCCAACCGCATTGTGAAAGACGTTAAAAGAAAAAAAGTATTACAAAAAAAAATCTTTAGCTTTTATATAGCCAAATATCCACTAAACGTGCTGAAAGCGTTTTATAGGGGTTCTCTCGTCAACAGCAAGACTTAACATGAAGGCGATAGTACAAGTTTTATCCAGACAGAGACAACGCTGTTAACGGCCAGGTACAAATTTTACACCTGAGCAGAACGGTGAGAAAATATCAGTAAGGAGCTTTTTCTGAGAACTCAACTATGCCCCCGCCCGGGACTCGAACCCAGGACCTTCTGATCAAAAGGCGAGTGTCATGCCACTAGACCACATAGTCGCACATGAAAAAGGATTAAAATATATCTTATTGATGAGAATCGACGTGTACTTCTTTGCAGGTCTGATAAGGCAAAGTTTATCACGGGCTCATTTTTGTAATTGATATACTCTCAACCCAATGCAAAATAATTGCCTATGACAACAATAGTAACTCTCTCTCTCTCTCTCTCTCTCTCTCTCTCTCTCTCTCTCTCTCTCTCTCTCTCTCTCTCTCTCTCTCTCTCTCTCTCTCTATCTATCTCTCTCCCTTAAAAAAAGTAATTAAAAAATTCCCTTTATTCATCACATAGGGGAAATTTGTCTCTAGGATGTATTCCAAGAGAATTCAGGACCAACCAGGCGTCAGCCGCAGTTCAGCGCCGACAATTGACCTAGGGCGAGGTGACTTGCTCAAGGCCACACAGCGCAACGGCGGTAAATCGAACTCAGTACGGTTCGGGTCCGAAGCAAAGACGATACCGCTGAGCCACGTGGCCCCCTGCACCGGAGTTATTTTCAGAATTTTCCCCCAAAACTTCACAACCGCCCAAAACAAAAATAGATTTTCTTACTCAAACTGAAAAACAACAAGTACATTCTATATTATATAATATTTTTCAGCCAAATCAGCTCTACAACAATGAGTCACGTTTTTTATAACTGTAGCAAGCCTTTTTATTTGCTTTATATGCTGTGGTGTACACATGTAATCGGAATAGGAAAATTGCTGGTTTCATCGTAAGGAATGTGACGATACGCTTCAACGTGACGCCGTGACGTCACTTCTTTCGTAATGACGCATAGTAACTTAACTGGTTCTAAACTTATTGGAGCAATGGCTCACGCCCTTATGAAGTACTTCTCCGACGAGCATAAAAGTGCATTCAGAGGAGAAAAACATTATAAATCTGATCATGTTTTGACTTTTATACATTCTGATCACATGACAAGTGAAAAGTTCTAGCCAGCATGAAGAATACAAAGCACCGATTTTCTTTGTTTTGAACCAAGCTGCTCGTTGCTGGGCGGACGTGACAAAAATCAGACTATCGAATCCAATAGGTATGGAGAGGGTTAAATCAATCCCAAAATAGTATTCGGTTATCATACGTTATCAGACGATATATTATGTGAATGTTGGTGAAAATGAATTAAGTTCTTTTATTCCACCCTTCTCCCTAATAGTAACGCGTAATGATATCAAGTTTATAATAATAATTTGTGACGTCAGATTATATTATCAAACGTTGAATTTAACTGAAATTAGATTTTTTGGAAAAAGAAGTATCATTCAAATATTTTTGAAAATGTCTTTTTCTCAGAGATGACGAAATCGGAATGGGTTGGGGGGGGGGGGGGGGGGGTAGAATGAAAGATTTCCTATACTCTCGCGTTTTGAAATTCGAACTTTGTTTCCAACGCGTACTCGCTAGGTAGTGCAGCGGTTGAGTACACGTCCGGAATTCAAAAAAAAAAGCAAGAGTGTAAGAATCGTAAAATATTACACCAAAAACAAAAATCAAGCTTATCTATAATTATGAAACGAGTTTAATTTTTGTCACATCAAATGAGACACATTTAAGCGGAAAGCCTCTTTGTTAAATGATTATTTCGCAATTCCCATAATATAACATTTAAAGATTAATTTTTGTTCAAATCGTCATGATTATATCGTTATAATTGCAGTTATCTCCATCATTAAACGAATTATAATGGTGATGACTAAATTTGATTGGGTTAATGTTGTCATAAAATGGCTGCTGGTAGACGAAATCTTGATTATAATAATAATGATATAATAATAATAATAATAATAATAATAATAATAATAATAATAATAATAATAATAATAATAATAATAATAATAATAATAATAATAATAATAATAATAATAATAATAATAATAACAATAACAATAATAATAATAATAATAATAATAATAATAATAATAATAATAATAATAATATATAACAATAATAATAATAATAATAATAATAATAATAATAATGATGATGATGATGATGATGATGATGATGATGATGATGATGATGATGATGATAATAATAATAATAATAATAATAATAATAATAATAATAATAATAATAATAATAATAATAATAATAATAATAATAATAATAATATGGTTTTTATATAGCACCTTGTCTCGTATCGCATACTATGGTAATATGCAGAGAGAGAAAACGTGACATAGCGGAATATTTACTTAATGTGTAAAGAGCCTCTTCCAAGGACTCAACTATGTGCCGAGAGAGAGTCGAACTCAGGACCTTTCGATCCGAAAGCGAGTGTGATACCACTAGACCACATAGCCGCATATTATTAGTTTTTTCAACAGTAACACCTGAATATAGTAGGAAAATGTTAATAAAGAGCATTTTTCCAGGACTTCAATTTATAACCGCTCTCAGCAGGAGTTGAACACTTGACCTACAGGTCACAAGTTGAGCGGCATGCCACTATGCTAGAATACTCCTTCCTATCAATAATACAGTGTTTCACATCTCACTCTACACCTTGTAGTGCTAATGAGTACAGGGGCTTAAGTTTTCATTTTTCCTTCTGTCCTCACACGTTACACACCTAAGGATGCTATGCGTTTAAGTAAAATATTCACAAAGCATATACGGTACCAACATACACAACCATGAGTAACATTTAACGGTTTTATAGTCTCATTTATAGGTAGAATGAAATTGACGTCACTCGGGTCTTTGTTATTGTTTTTGCCACCTCCGTTTATGAGTAATTCTCACTAAACTATTAACCAGACTATAAATGTTCAAGGTTACACATAGTTTTGTGTGTTGGTCCGTTATCCTTCCGGATGGCGATGTTGTGAGTTTCTTAGCCAAGCGCATACTATCTAAAGAATTTAGTGAGAACTAACAGTCAAAACAATGTCAAAGAGCTGAGTGACGTCAACTTCGTTCTTTCTCTACATTGTTGTCGTTGTTGAATATCAGGATTCTTGAATTGTTGAGTTAGGAATTCGCTTCAACAGTCGTAACGGTCACTTCCCTCGTAATGACGCATGGTAACTTAGTAACTGGCTCTAAACTATCGGAACAATGGCGGACGCGCTTTTGAAACATTTCTCCCATGAGCATAAAAGCGTATCCAGAGGGGGAAAAACATTATAAATCTGATCATGCTTTGACTTTTACACATTCTGATCACAAGACATATGAAAAGTTCTAGCCAGCATGAAGAATAAAAAGTACCGATTTTCTTTGTTTAGAACCACGATGGCCGCCGTTGCTGGGCGACGTGACATCAGACCATTGAATCCGATTCCCAGCCGGTTCACAGTCGCGAGCAAGCTTAGGTACACTTGATTGGGCAGGCGTTTGAAGTCTTAAACACAATAGTGCAGGAATTCTCTATCACGCCCCTTCCACCACCTCCACCTGTCTCATTTTGTTTTGTTTTGTTTTGTTTTTGTTTTGTTTTTTTTTTTGTATTTCAGTTACCTGGATTTGTTACGTTAAGGATGATTAGCGATATCAAGATATAATTGCACGTAAATTTTATCTGTAGCAGACCCGATACGTGATGGATTAGATATTTATTATCCACCTCATTACTTTGTGAGAAGGGGGAGGGGGTGGCGATGTTCCCGATACTCAGTAAGTAGAGCACTCACTACAAACGCAAAGGGACAGAAATCAATTCAGGGTGAAGACGGGATTTTTTTTTTTCTGACACCCCCCCCCCCCCCCCCCACTTTCATCTGTCCACCCAGAAGTGATTGTAAGTAATCTGACGGAAAGTAATTTGCAATAGATTATCGTCCTATCAATAGGGTAACACGCAATTTCTATTGTTCGTTCCAAGCAATAGAAACCAGGATAAACCCCCACCCAATGCCTCTAAAAGACTACTTTCTTTAGTCAACAACGTATGAGGGTCGTTGCCAATTTAAGATTGTCCTTTGGAGATATGTCTCGATAAACATGAGCACCTCTCAAGATGTATTATGCTTTTCGCGTATAATGAAATAGAATAACAGAGCACTAGCCCATTGTTTGGCGGCTATGTGGTCTTGTGGTATGACACTCACTTTCGGATCGAAGGTCCTGGGTTCGAGCCTCGCTCGGCGCATAGTTAGTAGTGCTGGGCGGGTACCCGCGGGTAATAAAGTTAAACCGGGTACCCGCTTCAACAAATGGAAACCGAACTGAGAGTGATAATTGGATGTAATACAATTTTGATTTACATATTTACATTTACATGACATTTTTTCAGAAGATTTTCCTCCTTTATTTTTCAATTACATTGATTGTTATTGTTCTATTTGCTAACACACATTTGATTCAATTTTGGAATCAACAGATTAAGACTATATTAGTTCTTGTCTTTTAAAGGAATCTCGGGTATTTTTTTTTTGGTTTGGTTTGGTTTCAGTGTACTTAATTATCCTTGTTTCTTACTTCAGTTTCGTCGTTTCATTTGTTGTAATAAATAATAAATGAATTTTTAAAAAAATAATTAAAAATCCCCCCCCCCCCCCCCCCATTTTTTTGGGTCAAAAGTCACTCCTACCACGGGTACCCGCGGGTACCCGGGTAATAAGACTATTACCCGGGTATTACCCGAGTAATGATTTGGGCGGGTAATCCCAGCACTGATAGTTAGGACGTATGACTACACCTTCAAATTTATTTCATCAAGCCAGCTTCGAAAGTCTTCCTCCGCCCTAAGATTTGTTTTTATAGCGACCTTCAAGTTTAGTTACTGGCGTATAGTTGAGTCCTTGGAAACGATTCTTTGCTCACATTCTCTCTCTGAACTCAGGTGTAAAATGAGTGCCAGGCGTCATGTCTCGTTCTACATGTTACGTGTTGCTGTCGGTCAGGGACCACTTGTAAAGCGCTTTGAGCGCATTTAGTGGATATTGCGCTATATAAAGGCTCAAGTTTTTTTTTTTTATTGCCGAGTGTGTTTTGGCCAGATCTAAAACGACCAGACTACCCTATCACTGCTGGCTGGACATGAAAGGTCACGAAGGAAAACAATAATTTAGACTTAAACTGGGGTCAAAATAAAGTGTAATAACATACAATTCTGACACTCTTGCTTTGTGGAATTCCTGACGTGTTCCAAATCGTTGCAACTGGCGAGTACTCGTTGAGAAGAAAGGCAAATTCCAAAATGGGGAGAAAAAATATAAAGTGAGTAGATGTGACTCATATATAAGGGAACAACACAAAACAAACAAATTTCAAATTCCAAAATGTAATAATGTAAGAAATATCTTATTCTACTCCTCAATCGATTCCGATTTCGTCATCTTTAACTTAAAGACTTGTCCAAAAACACTTAAATGATACTCCATCTATTTTAAGAATATTATACGTTTTAGTTAGTTTTTTTTAATGTACGCTTGATAATCTGACATCACAACTGATTATTGTTAGATTTATATCTGGGGAGGGGCAGAATGGGAGCTATCTATAGGTAGAATGCGCTTGGCCAAGGAGTTCACAACATTGCCATCCGGAAGTATAACGGACCAACACACAAACTCTGTGTAAACATGAACTTTTATAGTCTGGTTAATACAGTTTAGTGAGAACAACTCACAAACGCGGATGGCAAAAACAATAACAAAGACCTGAGTGACGTCATCTGCATACTATCTATATTCATGTTTTCATCCAACCAAATCTCAATCACATGATTTGTTGTTGTCCAACGATTGAATCTTTCGTAACAAATGTAATCACGCTGCTTTGTTTACAAAAGCTATAAACATACCCAGGTGTCAAGTTGAATAAAATGACCAATCGTGATGTTAGATATCTTAAAAGCTGTGAAAACTTTCCACTATGTCGGTCATTTTGAGCACATTTTGCAATGTGACCAATGAGCTCGAGCACATGGAAAGTTAATATAGATAGTTCGAAGTTGACGTCACTCAAGTCTTTGTGATTGTTTTTTTTTTGCCATCCACGTTTATGAGTAATTCTCACTAAACTGTAAGAACCTGACTATAAACGTTCAAGGTTACACATAGTTTTGTGTGTTGGATCGTTATATTTCCGGATGGCAATGTTGTGAACTCCAAGCGCATACTATCTATAGGTCATCCCCATTAGAACAATAGTTTGTCGACGCTTATCTGGCCTATTTCTCTCTTCTTCAAACATTTATATTATGTTGATGACATGTTGTCTTCTAGTGTAGAAAATAACAAAAATATTTCTAAAAGTCAATCCAAAAGATTTTGCCATTGTTAAAATCTTTGTTACAAAATACCAAAAAGTCAATTATTCTTTTGATTTTCACATTTAAAATTCCAAATGACACTCCTGTTGTTTTGTTACAATATTGTTGCTGTCAATTTTATCATTTTACTTGCGGGGCTATTTTCTTGTTGTCATATAACTACATCATCATAAATGTTTGGTGTCATTTCAAATTGGTAGCTATAATGTCTGTTCTAAAAATAAAAACACGTTTATTTTTAAATTTTGGCCAGAAAACTCGTCCTTTAAATATCGATCGATTAAAAAATGACTCTCATCTTGTCAAATACTTTCAAACCTGGGACTGTTTTTCATATTATGTCATTATGGTTAATTCAAATTGAAAGATGTATCTGTTGTTATTTGTGACCTGTCGAGTGCATACGGTTTTATATCGATATTAACCGGTTGTTGGAATTTAAGTCAAAGTATTAAATATCAAAGACATAAAATTTGAGATTGATCTAGTTTTTGATTCTTGTTTCTTTCTCGTTCTCATTCATTATCTTTTTTTAGCATTTTATTGTAACTTAAATTACATATAAATTATACACAAAAACGTATCTTATGAAATGCAGTGTGAACTGACCAAGATACACAAACTATAGACAGACGAAGCTAGCGTCACTCAGGTCTTTGTTTTTTTTTGTTTTTTTTTTTTTTTGTTTTTTTTTTGCCATCCAGGTTAATGAGTAATTCTCACTAAACTGTATTAACCAGACTATAAACGTTCAAGGTTACACAGTTTTATTTCCTTATTTCCGGATGGCATTGTTGTGGGTTTCTTAGCCAAGCTCACAGCATCTATAACCATGATGATGAACGTGAAGGATACACTCACTGTAAAGTCTGTATCGGATAATAAATAGCCTTCAATCTGTGCTGCCGCACTCATAAATAACTACGTATTTAAAAATTTGGCCAGAAAATTCGTCTTTCAAATATCGATCTGTTCAAGTGACCTGCGTCATGACTAAAATAAACCTCTCCAACCTGGGACTTCGCGAAGTCTCAGGTTTGATTGGGGTTTTATTTATTTTTTTGAATAGATGTAGACCATTTTGATCGATTGATATTTCAAAAACGAGTTTTCTGGCCAAATTTTTAAATACGTGTTTTTGTTTAAAGCTTAATGGCAGTATAATATTAGTAGATCGAAATTGACGTCACAAAGGGCTTTGTTATAACAAAGAGTTGATTGATGTCAATTTCGTTACCTCTATAATCTAACGAGATCTAATCATCTAATCACTAACAGGCAATCTAAATACAATGTTTAAAAGAGTTGAGTGACGTCAACTTCGTTCCTTCTTCGATCGAACAGCTTCCATGACTATTTTTGAAACATGAATTTTTATATTTTTCTCCACTCACCAAACAATGCCTCGAACTATCAGAATACGTTTCTCTATAAAAGGAAGATTACAATATAGAAAGAATAACAACGTAAGATAACCCAATAGAATCATGTAATTTTCATCAAGCAAGACAGAAAAATCCAAAAACATTGTAATAATATGGGGGTTAGATTGGTAACGAGGCTGATCTCCTGAATGAAACAATATATTATAATTGACATACAGATAACCAGAATATTGTCATTACCTGACAAAATAGCTTTTTTCTCATTCTGTCCATAAAGCGTATATATATATATATATATATATATAGTTTCGAAACAACTTGAGCTTTTATATTGCGCAATATTCACTAAACGTGCTCAAATCGCTTCACAAAGAGTCCCTGGCCAACAGCAACGCATAAAATACAGACCGAGACACTCGCTTTCAGATCGGAAGGTCTTGGGTTCGAACCCCGCTCGAAGCAATGTTGAGTCCTTGGAAATGTCCCTTTACTTACATTATCTCACCGTGCTCAGGAGTAAAATATTTACCGGGCCGTTAAGAGTGTTGTCCCTGTCGGAAAATGATATATAATATCGCCCATTAGGCGACATTACAATTTTTTTTTCCGACCACAGACAATGCTGTTCACGGCCAGGTATTCATTCTACACCTGAGTAAGATGAGAGAAGAGCCTTTTTCCAAGGACTGCCTTTGCGTCCAGTGAGGCTCGTTCCGTTCGATCCGAAAGAAAGTGTCATGCCACAAGACCACAGCTTCTGGCAGCGTATATAATTAAGTTTGAATATGCGCTATACAAATGTCACCTATTATCATTATAATACTATTAGTAGTATATAAAGTAACGTAAAAATAACCCAGTCGATTCATGTAATTTTCGTCAAGACAGAAATTTCCAAAGAGGGGGTTGGTTTGGTCACGAGGCTAATCTCCTGACTGAAACAATATTATATTATTGTAATCGAGACACAGGTAACTAGTCTACTTTACCTGGCAAAAGAGCTTCTTCTTCTTCTTCTTCTTCTTCTTCTTCTTCTTCTTCTTCTTCTTCTTCTTCTTCTTCTTCTTCTTCTTCTTCTTCTTCTTCTTCTTCTTCTTCTTCTTCTTCTTCTTCTTCTTCTTCTTCTTCTTCTTCTTCTTCTTCTTCTTCTTCTTCTTCTTCTTCTTCTTCTTCTTCTTCTTCTTCTTCTTCTTCTTCTTCTTCTTCTTCTTCTTCTTCTTCTTCTTCTTCTTCTTCTTCTTCTTCTTCTTCTTCTTCTTCTTCTTCTTCTTCTTCTTCTTCTTCTTCTTCTTCTTCTTCTTCTTCTTCTTCTTCTTCTTCTTCTTCTTCTTCTTCTTCTCTTCTTCTTCTTCTTCTTCTTCTTCTTCTTCTTCTTCTTCTTCTTCTTCTTCTTCTTCTTCTTCGTCTTGTGGAAACCTCCAATGTTGTCGAGGATCACTCCACAGTTTTTAGGGTATTACATTTTAAACTTGTTAAAACACTGCATATACTACTAATAAATTCCATAGCTGTTTGTTATTCTTGCTAGAGAACGTTTACTTCATTAAGTAATATACCTCAATAATTTTATATGAATCCAACTTGCACTTAGTTACAGGTCTGATGACTGAAAGAGTTAGGGGCTCATTGTTGTAATGAAAATACTCTTTTTTTAAAATAAAAAATAAAATTCCCTTTATTCATCCCATAGGGGAAATTTGTCTCTAAGGTATGTTCTAAGGAAAGACTGGAATAACCAA
>NC_088362.1:56712567-56754525 GCF_034508935.2 Berghia stephanieae
GATTTTTTTAATATTTAAAAAATGTTGGTTGTAATTTTGTCCTCAAAACAAAAAGTAAAGAATTGAACCATTTTTTTAAATATTGGACTAAATAACAATAGTCAAATAGAATTGGAGCTTCGATTTAATTTAAGAAAACAGATGATGTGGACGGGTCAGATTTTCCCTTTTATCTACAAAGCAGCAACATTTCCCTTGTGCAGATAGTTTTTAAAAAGTACAACTTTTATATTCCTATTTAAAAGCATTTTATTTGTTTTTAATGTATCTATAAATTATATCATTTAAATTCCAATAAAATTTTGTGTGTTTTGGTACCAATATCATTTCTATATCTACATTGAATACATTAATCATCATGAAGGCTTTTCAAAACCGATCCTTGAAAATCCGCTTTACCAAAAATTCTGTATTAATATTTTTTAAACATTTTTAACATAAAGAAAAGTAGTCTAATGCTACTGTATTATACACTACTTATTGGTCAATTAATTAGCTTACGATTTAGATCTAGATCAGGGTCACTTAAAACAATTATCCAACATGAGTCCCAGATTAAGTCCTACAGAAAGAGGTCAGTTGTTAGGACAATGGGCATGATCTATATTACATTTCCATGTGCTCGATGTCATTGGTCACATTGGAATATGTGCTCAAAGTGACCCACATAGTGAAAAGTGTTCACAGTTTTTAAAATATCTAACAGCACGATTTGTCATTTTGTTGTGATTGGACACAGGGGTATGTTTACAACTTTCATAAACAAAGCAACGTGTTTACATGTGTTAAGATATATCCAATCGTTGAACAGCAACAAATCATGTGATTGATGACCTGGTTTGACGAAAACAGGAATATAGATCGCTCCCGTTGGAGGCAGTAAGTTCAATCTCCGCTCAAAGAAACGTAATGCCATTTTCATACGCGTTCAGAAAAATGGCCTAACGATTAGCTGCATCACGTTTCTTTTGTCTAAATTTTCGTAGGTGCAAGCGCCTAAAAGGTTGCATGCGTTGTATTATATTAACTTTCGTTTATCCTCTGTCCGGAGTAATTAATCATCTTAAGGCGCTTAAAGCATGGTAATACGTTGATCCGTCGTAGATAAGCGCGCAATAAATATGTAATATTATAAATAAAATGATTTATTAGTCTTTCAAATTTTAATAAAGATCAAATTATGTTCTACGTCATGTCCTGTGCTATGACGTATGTGTTTTCCCCCCAGACCATGTGATGATTAATTGGGATCATCCATCTTCTAGACAGGTTTTAATGCCTATACGTAAGCGTACGATGGATAATTAGAGATGGTGTTAAACGTCATAATTTATATCATTTCAAATTTTAATTTAGAGTTGATATATTTAATCTATGACGCCTACGTTAAGAAAGGATTGATTGATCATTCTATTATATGTTATTTGGACGATTATTATTACAATAATTAAATCTTCTAATGTTGTTTTGTAAATGTTGCTGCCCGAAGCTCGAGGAAATAAATAACAATATAGAATTGAATGTAAGCTTCAATTTAATATACGAAAACAGATAAAAAAGAGATGTTTCAGGTTTCCCCTTTATCAACAAAACAGGATGAATGAAATACTACAGACGAATGAGATAATTTGGCACCTGTCCGAAAAACAATTTAATATCGCCTAACAGGCGTCAAATCTCGTCCTGTATGTAAAGTGTTGCCGTTGGCTTGGACGCTTTGTATAGCGCTTTGAGCACGTTTAGTGGATATTGCGCTATGGAAATGCTCCATTTTTTTTGGAGTCATTTCTAGTCATATTAGCTTTAAATAGAATATCTGGAGATCTTTTACAACGCAAATTGTAACAAAACATGAATACACATGAAACATAATTGCTATTTGTCTACGAGACCTGATTTACATGTAAATTTAATGCACAGATCAAAAAAGTGTGTAAAACAAATGGAGGTTCTTCTGTTCACGAAACAAGTGCCTCATTCATTAAAATAAACTACCGCAACGTCAGTTATAAAATAATCACTGTAACTTTCTTATTTGACATTGTCATTGAAAGCTATTTATTTCTAATAAACTAGCCTTACGTCCCCTTTGCATTTAAATTACCTATAGATAGTATGCGGTTGGCTAAGAAGTTCATAACATTGCCATCCGGAAGTATAGCGGACCAACACACAAAACTATGTGCAATCATGAACTTTTATTATCGGGATAATACCGTTTGGTGAGTATTACTCATAAACGTGGATGGCAAAAAGCAATAACAAAGACCGGAGTGACGTTCTATATATTCAATCAAGTTATCGTGAATGAAATTTAGGGGGAAACTTTCTATACGGGAATCCTGATAAGTCAGTTGATAGAGCACTCGCTTCACACACAAAAGGACCGGGAAGTCGGGAATTTTTTTATTGTGCGGCGATGTTGTCTTATGGTATGACACTCGCTTTCGGATCGGAAGGTCCTGGGTTCGAGCCTCGTTCGGCGAATAGTTGAGTCCTTGGAAAAGACTCTTTACTCAGATTCTCTCACCGTACACAAGTGTAAAATGAGTACCTGGTCGTAAACAGCGTTGTCTCTGTCGGAAAACAGATTGTATTATCGCCTAGCAGTCGTCATGTCTCGTTCTGCATGTTACGTGTTGCTGCTGGTCAGGGACCCTTTGTAAAGTGCTCAAGTTTGTTTTTTTTGAAGGTTATATTCAATTTAATCAGTAAAAACATTCTATCTAATAAAACCAACTCAAACTTCATGATGAATTTTCATGGTTTCATTTACATATCTAATGCAGTTTACTCCGCTTTATGACACAAAGTTGACATCGCTCAGCTCTTTTTTTAAAAATTGTTTTAAGACCGCCATTGGGTAATTAGTGCTGACTAGATTAGCTAAGACTATAACGGTTTGGGTCTTTTCAAAAAAAAATTATTAACTATATTGGGCGGTTCTAATCATTCTGTATCGTCAATATAGAAAAAAAAACAACATTTATGTTGAAAAATTTTAATTATCTGTGTTGATACCCATTTTGCGACCTAATTTGGGGGTCGGACATAAAAAAAAATATTACAATCTTGTGGCAGACATTCCACAAAAACTAATGAAGGAATAACCTCCATATTCTTCCCTCTTGTCAACATTGTATTCTCGTACCATGGTGTGTCACCATAGAGAGATTTTACGGTTTAGCTTATGGAATTTTACTTTAGAACACTACAAAGTTGAGAATCAAAATGTTTTGACAAAATTGATGTTAAAAATTCAGAATTCGGATTATAATTTAAAATTCACATATCTTATCAAAACATCTCTCTATGGTGACACAATATAACATCTCAGTGATAAATGTGGAAATTTTCCGACAAATTCATTTAATAGATTCTGAGAAACGTTCCACACAGTTTCCCATACCCTTAGAAAAATGACATATTTAGAAAATAACAACATGGCTTCCCGTTTTTCACACTTTTCTTACTACCTGTGCCATTTTCGATTGTGTTTTTCGTGCCTTTATAGTCTACTTTAAGAATTTGGGCTTCAATTATATTATTTCTAGGATAATGAAATATCATTTTCCACCAAAATCTCAAAACCAATTTTTCGAAGGATTTTCCTAATAATTAGACCCAAACCGCTCCTTAAGTAGTCCGTTTCGAGCTATTCGGCCATTGAGCCGGAGTTTATCCCAATTTCTGTTGCGTTAAACAGACAATTTACAGTTTCATGTTGAACCAAGGGTGGCAATGTTAGTGAGTAATGCACGTGAATCTCATCAAAAGTAAACCCCTGTTCAAGTCTGTGGGGAGTTCACTGATCGTAATTATAACAGAATTCACTGTGTATAATATTGTTAATATAAACCATCCAAATGTTTGCTCATCCCAGACCCTTCGTTTTTTTATAGATAGAATGCGTTTGGCCGAGGAGTTCACAACATTGCCATCCGGAAGTATAACGGACCAACACACAAACTCTGTGTAACCATGAACTTTAATGGTCTGGTTAATACAGTTTAGTGAGAACAACTCACAAACGCGGATGGCAAAAACAATAACAAAGGCATGAGTGACGTCATCTGCATACTATCTATACACTGTAAGAAGAAAAATTCCAAAGTATGGTACTGTGACCGATGAAATAAAAAATCGACCTAACGTCACTAAAAATTCGAGTGTTCAAGGCAATAGGATTCGATAGTCTGATGTCACGTCCGCCTAGCCACCAGCAGCTTGGTTAAAAACAAAGAAAATCGGTACTTCTTACTCTTCATGCTGGCTAGAACTTTCTCACATACCATGTGATCAAAATGTCTAAAAGTCAAAACATTATCAGATGTATAATGTTTTTCAGCTCTGGATTCACTTTTATGCTCTTCGGAGAAGTAGTTCATAAGGATGGTGATGGAAATAATAGCGTTGTTCCGATTTTTTAGAACTAGTTACTATGCGTCATTACGAGGGAAGTGACGTCACGATCGTTGAGCCCTGTGTGTCATTAAAACCCATTAGAAAGTTGTGAAGATACCCATGTCAACGCGTGCGCACAATTGTAGAACGGACTATAAATTGGCATTTGATTGAAACAAGAAATGTCATTCCCTGTATAGGGAATGAGATTAGCGGAAGAGTAGCGCCCCTTGATTGGACGTCACCCATAGTCTGTGACGTCACCCGCGGAAAAGTTAGAGAGGGAACGTCATGTTGGTTGTGCGTATGCGTCTCTCGTCCTCGCTTCAGAAGAAGAAGAAGAAGAAGAAGAAGAAGATGATGATGATGATGATGGTGATCATGATGATGATGATGATGATGATGATGATGACGATGATGATGATGATGATGATGATGATGATGATGATGATGATGATGATGAAGAAAAAGAACAACAACAACAACAACAACAACAAGTAGAAGAAGAAAGTAAAAGAAGGATAGAGGCGTATGATTTTTAATGCACTTGATAGAAAAATATGCATACTCATTCATCTAAAATCATTTTTGAAAGCCATATTATCACTACTTCCAAAATAGCTCTCTTGTTCTTAAACTAATTCTGAATGTAAAAAAAAAATAAGACAAAATGTAACATTAATGCTGACCTGATTACTGAAATCTTATCCAATTGTTATTATTGTAGGGAATATATTATTATAGTCACCTAATTTAGCGCTGTAAGTGACTATATTTCTCTCAGGAAGATTTAATTACGAAGAAGAAGAAGAAGAAGAAGAAGAAGAAGAAGAAGAAGAAGAAGAAGAAGAAGAAGAAGAAGAAGAAGAAGAAGAAGAAGAAGAAGTATCTTACATTGTATTTTATCTAACACCTTGTTTTCAAATTCAACACTTCGGCAGGGAGCCCCAAATTCGTATTGCTACGTCTTTTCCGTAAAAATTGACTGGTCTGCATACAACTACCACTCTGGCAGATTTGTGAATAACCATTGAATTACAGGAGGTCATTCCGCACTCGGTTTGTTATAATTCCGTCTTTAATTGCAGCAGTGCAGGTCGTTTCGTCACTCCTTGTGTTTACATTACATTCTAAGCAAGACTGACGAAACTGAAACCTCAGCGCTAAAAACTATAAACTAGAGCCTTTATATAGCGCAATATCCACGAAACGTGCTCAAAGCGCTTTACAAGGGGTCCCTGGCCAACAACAACACTTAACATGTAGGACGGGACATGACGCCTGTTAGGCGATGTTAGAATATATTTTTTCGGACAGAGACAACGCGGTTAACAGTCAGGTACTCATTTTACACCAGAGTACGGTGAGAGAAAGCTAGTAAAGAGATTTTTTTCCAAGGCGAGTGTCATACCACTAGAACACATAGCCGTACAGCGCTAAAGGTTGATGTGGTAGTAAAATTTGTCCAGCCGCATACATAAGATGTTATGTTGTCGTGAAATAGATTATGAAAATTGAACTCTCATCCGCCCACCAAATCTGAGCATCAGTAAAATATAATTGTACAGACACCTGGAACAACTTATTACGAGTTATGACATCCGATTTTCACGACATGGCACAACACCAACGAGCTAGAGATCAATGGTCGCTTTTTTGGATAATAATAATAATAATAATGTTAACCATGATGATAATAATAATAAAAATAAAAATAAGAATAATAAAATAATAATAGTAATAATAATAATAATAATAATAATAATAATAATAAAATAATAATAATAATAATAATAATAATGATAAAAATAATAATAATTATGATAATAATAATAATAATAATAATAATAATAATAATAATAATAATAATAATAATAATAATACTTTATTCATACATTGGAAATGTTTTGTACAGACGTTTTGGACAGGAGCTGTGAAAACACGTCTGTAGTCGCCTATTATAACACATTATTAAAATTGTACACTATTATATTAGCAACAACATTTAAAATATGGCAAATGGAAATATTTTTAAAATCTAAATTAAAGAAAACAAATTATACGTGGTGACACGAGAATAAAATGATTAATTAAAACGATGTGCACTTATTTCAAGGTCTGATAACCCAATTCATTGTGGGCCCATTGTTGTGATGAAAATCTCAAAGAAATGATACAAAATATTGTTCATTACAACAATGTTAAACTAGATAGGCCCATAAGTGAATTCGGATGACAAACCCGCCAATATTATGTACATCTGAAATTAAAACCTATGGAAAATGATATAGATTCTTTTTCAACTTTAATTTTTTAAACAATGTTTTAGTAATGCTCAATTGGTTCCTTTGACATATCATCTAAATAAAACCGAAAGTGATGGCTTTTCTTATTTCCTTTTAAAAACTACGTTCAGTGCGTAGTTTAAATGGCAGAGAATTTCACACTGTTTGAGCTGCGCAATGTAAGGTTCTGTCTTTTAATTTTGAGTTTCCCACTTTTTTGTGGTGCGCCAAAGATACTGATCACATGATCTTAAATTGCGAGATGGGATATTATACGATTCTTACACTTTTGCTTTTAGGAGTTCCGAACGTGTTCCCAAAGGCGTTATATAGCGCAATATCCACTAAATGCGCTCAAAGTCCCTGGTCAACAACAACATACCACTAGACCACATAGCCGCACATAGGAATAGGCCGCTAGTCTACATCAAAGTACTTTCCGCCAGTCTAACAGACCCATCCAGTTACACAATTACTGCTAAGTGGACAAGGGAGGGGGGAGGGGTTGGATTAGAAAATAAAATAGACTTCATCCGGAATCGATCTCGCCTACTTTTCGTGTCAGGCGAGTTCTTTGCCAACTGAGCTATCAGGACACCAAATTATAAGAGTAAGAACTTAAATTTCACGAATGTAAGTAAAACTTGAGATAAATTAATATTATGTCTAAATGAGTAGAATGAAAATGTTGTCTTGGAATCTACCAAAAAGTCCTTCAAATTGTGTTTATGATACTGAATAACAATCAAATTTATTTATGCCATTATAATCTACAGTCTGGGGTCAGTTGTTATTGCTCAGTTGTTAGGGAGCTTGCATTACTTACAAAAGGACGGGTATTGATTCCAACTGTAGTCGAGCTTTTTTCTGACCTTCTTTTCCACCCAGAGTAGTTGTCCTTTAGAGCCATCAGGCCAATGGAGCCGGTATTTATAGTAATTTTATGCTACCTTTTTGGTAGGACGCTAGTCTAACGCCAAGTACTTTCGCCACATCTAACAGACCCAGAAGTGATAAGATTTCTACCTTCTGTTTGAGCTGATAGAAAGTACTTTACGAGTGTCTAGCTTCCAATTAAAAATGCAATAAACAATTGATATTGTTCGTCTATCATAATGGGAACTGGTACAAACTCCGGCTGTGAATAAAAACTACATGTTGAGTAGTTCAAAATCTAATTAATATGAAACGAATAATCATTAACAATGATTCTGAGAGATCCGGTAAATATTTATATAGGATTCTTGGGTTATTAACACAAGTTTTAATTTAAGATTTCAATCTCAACAAGCCGTGACAATCTTAAATTAAAACAAGCGTTTATAATTCAATCCTTTGTCATTGAACTTCACTTCACCTCACTCTCTTGAACGCATCACAAGAGTGAAATTTCTCCAACAAGTCAGTCTTCGCCAACTTGTCATGTCCTCGGTTTTCCCTATCAGGCTTGTGCGGCTATGTGGTCTCGTGGTATGGCACTCGCCTTCGGATCAGAGGGTCCTGTGTTCGAGCCTCGCTCAGCGAGTAGTTGAGTCCTTGGAGAAGGCTCTCTACTCTCATTCTTTCACCGTACTCACATGTACGATGAGTACCTGGCAGCTAACAGCGTTGTCTTTGTCTTGAAAAAATTGTAATATCGCCTAGCAGGCTTCATGTCCCGTCCTACATGTTAAATGTTGCTGTTGCTGTTTTCCCCTTGTAAAGCGCTTTGAGCACGTATAGTGGAAATTGATATATATAAAAGCTCAACTTTTAATATTTCTTTTGAGCTATCTGAATGTAAACAATCCTTGATGTTGACCATGCAGCATTTTGGTTGTCTACCTCATTATCTGCCTCTTTCTCCAATATTGTAAGTCGCACTAGACATTCTTGTCCATTATGCAAATGTTTGTTTTATACAATTCCAAATTATGTAATACTACGTAAACCACATAAGCTAATAATAAAACAGCTTCTGAGATAAGCTTTAATGGAAATTTGTTCCATTCACCAATGGCCCGATGAAGAAAGCTGAACATGTATGTATAAAACATAATTTCAACTTAAGCTTTTACATAGGCCAACATCCACTAAACGTGCTCAAAACGCTTTACAAATGGTCCCTGACCAACAGTAACACGTCACATGTGGAACGAGGTGTTATTGATGGTGATGATGATGATGATAATGATGATGATGATGATGATGATGATGATGATGATGATGATGATGATGATGATGATGATGATGATGATGATGATGATGATGGTGCTGCTGATAGTAATGATAATTATAATCATAACAGTTATTAATATTGTCAATTTTCATTTTTCAGACACCCGCTGCTCTTCATTGCCATCACCAAAGTACAACAAAACACAATTAAATCAACCAGACTCAAGAGAGCCAAGATATCACATCAAAAACCCGCTGCAAAGAGAGACGGGGAAAAAACGTCCGAGAACCACTCACCATGCCTCCGACAATCTCTACAACTACCAACTCAACTGTCGCCGGCTATACCGTTCAGGCTGGCGGCGACTACTATAGCGACAACGACAACAATCAAAGTATCAACACAACCAGCATCCCATTTGACCAGCTCCTGTTCAGTAGGTGGGAGGTTGCCTACGACAAATGGGCGGTGATAGTACCGATTATCTTTGCCATCATCTTCGTGGTCGGTTTGGTGGGCAATGGTACTCTCATTGTCTCCGTCTTGGCTAATAAGGTGGGCAGTTTATCTATCTATCTATGTACGTATCTATGTATCTATGTATGTATGTATGTATGTATGTATCTATCTATCTATCTATCTATCTATCTATATCTATCTATCTATCTATCTATCTATCTATCTATCTATCTATCTATCTATCTATCTATCTATCTATCTATCTATCTATCTATCTATCTATCTATCTATCTATCTATCTATCTATCTATCTATCTATTATAATCTATCTATCTATCCATCTATCTATCTACCTATCCATCTATCTGTCTGTCTATCTATTATCTATCTGTCTATCTATCTATCTATCTATCTATCTATATATCTATCTATCTATCTATCTATCTATCTACATTTTTAAACAATAAGATAAAAAACTATAAATGAAGAATGTATAAATTTGTGTTATGCCATATCAATAACAATCTTTATGAGGCAATCTTTCTAATGCTTACCGCCATGATGATGTGAAACAAACAGAGCGAGTTCGAGCGTCCCTTTTAGTTTCATTCCTTTTCTTCAAGAATCTACCACTGACGACTATAAATAATTGCTTGGTTTTCCTTTACACCCGAGTCAAGTGACATAATGATAGGGGGTAATGTCTTACACAAGGATACAAGCCCGGGGCTAAAGTTTTGCCATCGTTATCACATAATAATAATAATAATAATAATAATAATAATAATAATAATAATAATAATAATAATAATAATAATAATAATAATAATAATAATAATAATAATAATAATAATAATAATCTTGTCCACGGTTGTTACAGGACAATTCACTGATCCACCTTGCCTCTCTGACGTCATACATTCATCTATGTTGTCCATCGTATGTTGTCCATTTTATAACCTTGTTTACTGATTTGGTTTTCGAATTCGTTTTTCTAATTAAAAACAAATTCTTTATACATTGTAAAAAATCAAACTATTTGCTTTGTCAGTTAATTGGACAAAAACAGACAACGCTATATTTTTTTGCACTCTTTGGCCATGGTTCACCGAGATAACGAGGCGAAAACTATTTTTTAAAGTAGAGAAAGCTTTCTTATTCAATTATTTCAGGACTCCTATTCCAGACTACCCGAAAATAAGTGCATGTTTTGTTGTTTTGGTGCGAGTTAGTGGGAGGGAATAATAGCCGCTGTAGTAATACAAACAAGGAAGTATTGATAAAGGGGTAGAAAATAGACAATGATGGTTTTTTAATCATTGATTTATTCTTAAGTAACGGACGCCCCTTTACTTCTATTTCGATGCTCTATGTTTACAAAGACGTAGAAGACACGGTGATCTCATTGTTGTCGTGGTTGATCTGGAAGATTATGTTGTTGTTGTTGTTGTTGTTGTTGTTGTTGTTGTTGTTACTGTTGTTGTTGTTACTGTTGTTGCTGTTGTTGTTGTTTTCATTCATTCATTCATTCTTATTCTTCTTCTTCTTCTTCTTCTTCTTCTTCTTCTTCTTCTTCTTCTTCTTTTTCTCCTTCTTTTTGTGCTTAGTCATCATCATCATCATCATCATCATCATCATCATCATCATCATCATCATCATCATCATCATCATCATCGTCATCATCATCATCATCATCTTCTTCTTCTTCTTCTTCGTCTACAGTCCCAGATTTAGAGCCTGATTAATTTTGAAGCCGATGTATTGTTTTGGTATTAACGAAATTGTTGTCTTTATTTGGTTTAAAGTGACTTGGGCAGATTATTCCAGTCATATGGTTGATGGTTAAGACGGGTAAAATGAGTGCTTGTATGTGATTGAGAAAGATTAAAGGTTATATATGATATGATGAAGTTGTCGATGTTTTGTTCTTTTAAGGTGTTCTGTATGTCTCCATTATAATCCACTGAGAAAAAAAATTATTTGATCTCCAATCTTTCAGTTGTAAACACTTCATTTCGTTTAATATATTTCTTCTTGTTGAATTTTTATTCAGTAGTTATTTATTATGTGCCACCTGGCTGCTCTAATTTAAACTAATTCGAGGTTATCGAAGGTTACCAGTAATAAGGTGCACATGTATTTCTGAGCACATTTTTTTACTGTTGGATGACAATGTCGGAGTTGACATGGTATGAAAAAAAGTACATATGTCCTTTGTTGTTATATATATATATATATATATATATATATATATATATATATATATATATATATATATAGATGTGCTTCTTCCATTTCATTATGTCATCTGTTTTTACTCTTAAATATTTTAACCCTTGTGGTCACCCCGATCTTTGATGGTGTATAATGTATAGTAGTTATTTATTATCCAAAATGGTTTTCCTTTTTTGGCGATTTTAATCAGTTGGTATTTATCGGAATGACCCTGGATACACCGACTATTTCTAGAAATAATCTTGATCAACAGAAGACGCAAGAAAGCACAATTCTTTATATTAATGCTTTCAACGAAATTGAAAATGAAAATCATTTGACTTTCTAAAAATAGATTGAAAAATAAGCAAAAACTGAATATAATAGCTTAAAAAAAGAACAAAATACCAAACATGGCGGGTCAAATCCTTTCTCCAGAAAAATAAAAGTATCCTTGTGCTGAATCAATTGAAAATATAAAAAATGTGACCTTCGCCTCAAAACGGTATTAAGTCGGGATGGCTAAGATATTGAAAACTGAATTTATAGTCAGAAATATCAGACTTGTGTTTAGTTTGTATGTTTTATTGAGGAGAATGGACACCATATTTTAGGGTGCTAATGCCAACAATTTATACTTATTGACCAGTTTAACATTTAATTCGGCTTTTAAGCATATGGTTCGTGCCGACATAATATTGTTTTGAGACGATGGGTCACATATATTCCAATTTTATTTCAAAAATAAATAAAACCGAATCCATTTTTAATAATTCTGAATACCGTACATTCTCTTTGGCTTGAGTGATGATTTTACACACTATGATGACAATGATGGTAGGCCTTATTTGTAATATGTAAAAAAAATAAGTAAAACAACAATGGTAATACTGTGACTATTATTACCACCACAACCACCACTACCACCACCACCACCACCACAACCTCCACTACTACTACCACCACCACCACCACCATTTCGCGAAGTCCCAGGTTTGTGTGTTTTGCCAAGATGAGGGTAATTTTAATCAATCAATATTTGAGGGACAAGTCTAAGTGTCCTGGCCAAAATTTTAAAGATATTTTTTCCCAGAAAACGACAGAACAGTCGTATCATAACAAGATAAAAAAACAATAAAAAAGAAAAAAAAACTTGAGCTTTTATATAGCGCAACATCCACTAAACGTGATCAAAGCCCTTTACAAGCATCCTTAGCCAACAACAAAATTTATCATGTAGGACAAGATATGGCTCCTGCTAGGCGATATTAGAATTCTCTTTCGGACAGACACAAGGCTGTTAATGGCAAGGTATTATCATTTTACACACGATTAAGGTGAGAAAATGCGAGTTAAGAACCTTTTCCAAGAACTCAACTATGCGCCGCTCATAGCGGGACTCGAACGCAGGACCTTCCGATCCGAAGGCGAGTGTCACACAACTAGACTACATAGTAGTCCGTCAGAGCCAATAGGCCCATGGAGCCTGAGTTTAGCCCAGCTTCTAATAGCGTGAAACGGACAATAGCAATTGCTTACTATCCTTTGGATATGACGCTAGTCTATCGCAAATTTCTTTCCGCCAGATCTAACAGACCTAACCGGGTAGACAGGGGGATCAGAAAAAAAAATCTCGTCTGCACCCCGGATCGATCTCGGTCCCTTTGCGTGTGAAGCGAGTGCTCTAACAACTGATCTATCGGGACCCCTATAACTAGACTAAACAGCAGAAGAAAATTTGATCGTATGACATATTATACTCAGTCATGTGGTTAAAAAACAAACAGGCAAGGATGATAACTCATAATTATGGAATGCAAAGATTATGTTAATAATATCATAAGACAGACTCTTCAGGACCAGATGTTGCATGGTAAGAGTGTGAACTTTCCCTTTAAATCGATGGTCCTAATCCTTACCACAAACTTCATTATCTTTCTTTGTCCCTCTTATGTAGGATTGAACTCTCGTTGAAAAGGATTTTTACAATAATTATCCTTTTACGACTGAATAATAAGAGATGAAAGGAATGTTTTTGAGAGATGAAAAAAAACCCCAAAACTACAAGAAGAAAACTAGCATGTATAGTAAAATACAGGGAGTGAAAATGATTCTTATTTTTAAAGATATATAACAAAGTAAACGACGGGCAGCGTGGCTCAGCGGTACAGTCTTTGCTTCGTACCCGACGGGTACCGAGTTCGATCACCCGCCGCTGCTGCTGCGCTGTGTGGCCTTGAGCAAGTCACCTCGCCCTAGTTCAATTTGCGGCATTGCACTGCGGCTGACGCCTGGGTTATTCCAGCCTTCCCTTGGAATAGACCCTAGAGACAACATTTGCCCTATGGGATGAGTAAAGAGAATTTTATTTATTATTTTATGATGATGATGATGTTGATGATGAGGATGATGAGGATGATGATGATGATGATGATGATGATGATGGTGGTGGTGGTGGTGGTGGTGGTGGTGGTGGTGGTGGTGGTGGTGATGATGAAGATCCGCGTTGCGGATTGCGCATACTGCAGAACTACACTCTCTCAGCCAGGCGGAGTTGTCGTACCAGTAAGGTCGCGAGTTCGAGCCCCAATCGCCGCAAAATTTTTATTCTCTATAGTCTTCTGGCACTTTCCTACTCACTTCATTTCTTGTTATTATCAACATAAGTGCCTGCTACACTCGCTTTTCTGAATTAACATAGATAAATACATCGACACTATGAAACCAATGCAAATGATAGCTAATAAATAATAACTGTGCTTCGATAACCGGTAAAAACGAATCGATTTTCTATCGGATTTTGATACTAAAACACTTTCATCCTGCTAATAGCTACCTCAACAGCTCACATGAATCGATACCAGTTACTGACTTATCCATAAAGTCACAAAGATCGATTAATCGGCTATAATTGGCCTCCATATCGATGTGTGAACTATATATTGAAATAGTTGATTGATTATGTGGGAAAAAAATAAATGAAGAAATATTATTGCTCTATTTTGGTTCTATTAATAACCCTGCAACTTTCCTTCGATTCGATCTCACTGGAAGGTAAAGTCGAGAATTCGTAAAATCAACCACAAGATATGAGCCAGACACCATCTGCGGCTATGAAACCTTGTGGTATGACCATCGGCTTCGGACCGTAGGGTTTAGAGTCCTGTTCTGAGAGGCGCTTATTTGAGTCCTTGGGAAAAGTTCTTTATTCAAATTTTCTGACTGTCTTTAAGTGTAAAGTTAATACCTGGCCGTTAACAGCGTTGTCTCTGTTGGAACACATGGTTCATGTCTCGTCCCCCATAATAAACATTTTGCTGTTGATTAGGGAAGCCTTGTAAAGCGATTTGATTCAAATCCGGTTAATTTATAATATCAGAAGGAAACAAATTCTACTTTTCCATGACTATCTAGGTCATGTGAATCATTCATCAGGCAGAAAACATTCACTTGATGCATGTAAAAGCAACTTATAATAAAAAAGATTCAAATTCGTCAGTCCCTTATATCACAATGACACCTTTTCAATTTTCTTTTCACTTTTTCCTTATACAGGTCATGCGAAACGTTCCCAACATCCTGGTTGTGTCTCTGTCCATGGGCGACTTCCTGCTCATCCTGATTTCGGTGCCCCTGACCAGCACCATCTACACCTTCAACTCTTGGCCTTACGGGACCATTGCTTGCAAGGTCAACGAATTCCTCCACACGACATCTCTAGGCATTTCCATCTTTTCCCTCATGGCACTGAGCGCTGACCGCTACGTTGCCATTGTTGACCCAATGGCCAAACTGACAGGAAGGACAACACGTCTGACGATTCTCTTAGCTGCAGGAATCTGGTTTATCTCCATTCTTTTCGCCATTCCTGACGGAGTCTTCAGCAACGTGACCAAACACCAAATTTCAGAGACGGAAGTCATTGCCATCTGCAGCCAATACCCAGAGGAATTCGGCCAGACGTATCAACAAGTTTACAACATCATCAAACTTGTCGTCTATTTCCTGTTACCCATTCACACCATTGCAATTTTCTACATCGCAATGTCAAGAATCTTGATCCGAAGTAGCGAGAGTGTCCCGATGGAAATGAAGAACGGAGCTGCCAGCAACTGCAGACAAATCGCAGCCAGAAAACGTGTAGCTTACGTCGTTCTAAGTTTCGTCATTCTCTTTATCATCTGCTGGTTACCTCGTCATATTTATCTCATGATCCATTTCTTTGTCGACATTGACTACAACGATATGTTGCACGCCTTCAAGATCACAAGCTACTGTCTGAAGTTTATCAACTCCTGTGTGAATCCAATCGCCTGTTACTTCCTGAGTGGTCAGTTCAGAAAATACTACAACCGTTACCTTTTCTGTTGTTGTAATCGTAGACGTTACGCTATTCTGGAGACCAGGGGCCACTTGCACGCATTGAATAGCACAACCAGACGGGGAAGCCCCACATCCATGTCCGTGGTACACACGCAATCAGCGTTTTGAACCAAAAAGGAATGAATGAAGACACTTTCTGCAACATAGCCCATTCTAAGACATAATTTAGCCCGAATAAAATCATTCGTACATGCATACAATTTGTTTTGTGATGCTAAACATTGTCTTCAATGAGATTGCGTGCCCGGACTGATACAAGAAAACAAATATATTATATATATACACACACAATATATATATATATATATATATATATATATATATATATATATTATAAACAACTTTTATTTTCAAATGAAAAAAAAATGATTGAGCAATTTATATTTTTATGTTGAATTGTTGGCTGCAGACGAAATAGAAACACGGAAGTGTTAGGCCATGAGATTATGAGAGTGTTGTCACTGTGAAATCGGATATAAAATACAAGACCAGAAGAGCAGTGAGACCACAGAAACTATTTTAAAAAAATGATTTTATGTTTTTTTCAAAATCGGCTTAATCTTTTCGTAATGTTCCTATATTAACTTTGATGATCTTTCAATGAGTTTTTGCATCGATACTTTATATATATATTATATATATATATATATATATATAAATATATATATATATTTATATATATATGTATATATATAAATATATATATATATACAGAACACACACACACACATATATATATATATATATATATATATATATATATAATATATATATGTATATATATATATATATATATATATATATATATATATATATATATATATAAATGTTGGTGGTTACTTGTAGGTAAAAGAGTGCTCGATAATTTAGGTTAGTGCATATAAAAATAAAAATAAATAAATTCACTCACGTATTTTTAGCCAAAATAATCGTATCCATGCCCTCATTTCATCAGTCGGTATCTCGGAAATGCCGAATGATGAAATGGAGGACATGGAAACGACTGTTTCAGCTAAAAACGCGTGAGTGAATTTATATATATATATATATATATATATATATATATATATATATATATATATATATATATATATATCATATCTTGTCGCGCCAGTGAGTCAGCCAGTCCCGGGCCTTGTGTTGCATTCACTCAGGTCAGCATTGGTGCAGTGAGGTCCCAGCGAGCATTCAGACAGGATGTGGTCCATGGTCTGTCTGGGGTGACCGCATGGGCATTCAGTGCCCGGTGAGATTTTCCATTTAAAGAGGTTGGTGGCGGTGTTTCCCACCTTTGCTCTAGCTCTGTTCAACGCCACCCATTCTTTTCTCTTGAGGTCTGTGCCTGCTGGGAGCTTTTCTGTTGGGGGCTGGAGGGCATCGTTTGCTGTCTTGTCCCATTCTACCCATTTGTCCAGGCGGAAGAATGCTGAGTGGTCTGGGTGAAGGCTCTCTACTGTGAGGAAGCTTTTCCTTGATTTGAGCCTGCTTTTGGGGCAATTGTGGTCATGAAGGGGGTGTCTCTGTTCCATTTCCTGTTTGTATTTTTGTATTTGGGCATGAGTTTCCCTCCGGATATATATATGTGTGTGTGTGTTTGTGTGTGTATGTGTGTGTGTAAGTGCTTGTGTATGTAGCCAAAAGGTCATACCGAGCGCATTATAAATACGTTCCTATTAATGCTTCTATTACACAATGGCATCCCATCATAATTGAGCATTCTGAATTATTTACCTGAAATGACCCGGAATTGTAAAAATTGATGATGCATCTCTCTGCCGTACGTACAAACAAATTTTGCAATACCCAGACGTACGAATGTTTTCCAAGATGAGGGTAATTGTAGTCGATCGATATTCGAATTTTTGGCCAAAATTTTAATCTTTTCAGGAAGGGGCAGTTATTTTCTCCTAATTTGACAACGTAAGATATTCTATATTAATGGAAAGAATGCTCTTAGATAGCAACACGTATTAAAAACGTCAACATATTTTCTAAGCGTGTTTCTTGTATTATTTATTCTTTCTTTGATCTTATCATTAGAACATATTTTAAGAACATCAACCTTGATGTCAATAGGCAACAAAACTATGATGTCAAAATACTGGTTCCAATCCCATTGGAAGGGTAAAACCAGTCCTCTGGATCACTGGTTACATACCTTGTCCAATTGATCTTCTGGTTCCAGAACGATGGCATCTTATTTTCTGGTCTAAATACATGCTGGTCGTCAATAAAGATCTTCAAATCCTACTCTTTTACGTCCCCTAATCCCAATTATCTGCGTATATAATTATTTGCTAAAATAGTTATGCCATTTATACTCATAGTCATAGTTCAATTGATGCTATGCGTTTAGCTAAAATACTCATAACATCCGCCAACATACAAAACTATATGCAACCTTAGACGTTTATAGTCTGGTTAATTGAATTGAATGAGTACTGATCAATAAAATGGCATTTTTAAAACAACAGCAAAGAGCTGAGTGACGTCAATTTCGTTCCTTCTATATATAACATATAGTCCTCTTCATTTCCAAGGAACCAGAAAAGGGGATAGTGTGACGTCACGACTACTCTGCTCTATCATTATTAGTCATAACGATATTGATGTGTGAAGAATCCTGGGTAATGTAAATGTTGCTGCTAAATAAACAAAACTATTGATAAATAACAAGTGTGAAATTAAATGTTTGCTTCAATTTGGTAAACGCAAAGTCCCAGGTTTGAGAGGTTTTGCCAAGATGAAGGTAATTTAAATCAATCGGTATTTTGTGGTAATTAATCTGGTGCTATGGACCTTAAAGCTTTAAATGAATAAACGGCCGCTGCTATTATAAAAACAAGGCGTGTTTTATCAAAGCACTCTACTATTTCTTTCCCGCATCTCTTATATTAATCATTATGACCGACTGACGTATACGTTTATGCAGGTCTGACATCCGAACCCACTTATGGGCCAAGTTTAACGTTGTTGTAATGGACAATATTTTGCGCCATTTTTTGAGATTTCCATTACAACAATGAGCCCATTAAACAATTGGGTTATCAGACCTGCAAATAAGTGCATGTAGTAACAGACAGATATCTGACCAATCAGCTTTTGTTGTCAATACTTAATGGGTAAATAATGCACATTTGGTAAATAGCATTTTATCATTGAATGGAATTTATTATGCATACCATTTTATATTTTATATGTGATTTGAGTCCCTCTCTGAGTGGTGCATAGTTGAGTCCTTGGAAAAGGCTCTTAACTTATATTCTCTCACCGTTCTCAGGTGTAATATGAGTACGTGGCCCTTAACAGCATTGTAAATGTACGAAAAAAAAATTGTGATATTGCCTAACTGTCTAGTCCTCCATTTTATGTGTCGTAAAGCACTTTGATCATTTTAGTGGATATTGAGCTATATAAATGCTAAAGTTATATTTTGTTCTGTTTTGATTTGGGCAGTATTTTGCATACGGCAATATATTTGATATAATACAAATAATTGTTGCATATTTGATTTGGTCACATCCAGCTCCATTGTAATATTTGTATAATATAATATAATATAATAATGATATATGTTGATTTTCTGTGATTGTAAATATACGTAAATGATATTCAAATATTTTATATTTGCCTCTATTAAAACTATATAATAACACATTGGATATAATTACTGTTGGGAATTGGTTGTCCACTCTGCGGCTATGTGGTCTAGTGGTATGACACTCGCTTTCGGATCGGAAGGTCCTGGGTTCGAGCCTCGCGCTCGGCGCATAGTTGAGTCCTTGGAAAAGGCTCTTTACTCACATTCTCTCACCGTACTCAGGTGTAAAATGAGTACCTGGCCGTTAACAGCGTTGTCTCTGTCCGAAAAATTGTAATATCGCTTAACAGGAGTCATGTCCCGTCCTACATGTTAAATGTTGCTGGTGACCAGGGACCCCTTGTAAAGAGCTTTGAGCACATTTAGTGGATATTGCGCTATATAAAAAAGCTCAAAAGCTCAGTCTCTGACGACACCCCCCCCCCCTACTTTCCATTTCGCCCAATATCTATCGATCGAGAAGACACGTCCATAATACCAACAAAGTCTCAATAGAGTTCAACAGTTGTGACGTTACTTCCCTCGTAATGACGCATAGTAACTGGTTCTAAACTATCTTAACAATGGCGGACGCAGATATCTCCATCACCGCCCTAATGAAGTATTTCCCCAACTGACATAAAAGTGTATCTGTATCCAGAGGAGAAAAACATTATAAATTGATCACTTTTATACATTCTGATCACAAGACCTGTAAAAAAGTTCTAGCCAGCATGAAGAATATAAAGTACCGATTGTCTTTGTTTAGAGCCAAGCTGCTGGTTGCTGGGCGGACGTGACTATTGAATCCTATTCACAGACCTGATGTGTCTGGATTGAGATTTTCAAAGGATATTTTGGCGTCTTCTCAATCGACCTAAAAGTAGCCGAGTGGTTAAGTATGGCACTGTGATCCGGAAGGTCTCCGGTTCGAATACCGCTTCAGGCCCTTTGGTTTTTTTTTCTTGGGCATATCATCATCATCATCATCATCATCATCATCATCATCATCATCATCATCATCATCATCATCCTCATCATCATCATCATCATCATCATATCATGATTATTATTGTTGTCATTACCATTGCCATTATTATTATTGTTATCATCAATATTATTGTTTCTTTTGTTTTTACTGTTCCCAATGATGTAAAGTATGGAAGGGACTTAAAATTATTGTTGGGATATGTTGTATTAATATTATAATATAATATGAACTCATTGAGTTGTTTTTCACTCTTTGTCGCATTGCATTGCAAATGTCAGCTTCCCATAGTTATCTTCAATAATACGTGACAGCCGAAATAACCAAGCACACTTAAACTTGTTCACAATATTTTGGCACATACGATTTCTCTCTCTCTCATTTATAACCGTGTATTATTTTACAGTGCAGGCACTCGCCTTCGGACCGGAGGGTAAAGGTTTCAAGTCATGCTCTGAGCAGCCCATAGTTGAGTCCTTGGATAAGACTATCATGCCCGCATTGTAATTTAGTGTAAAATGAGTAACTGACCGTTGACAGCGTTGTCTCTGTTGGAATGTATTTATAATATCGCCTAACAGGCGTCATCTCTTCTCCTACATGTTAAATGATGTTTATTGACCAGGGACCCAGTGAGTACTATTTCGCTGATAGTGTGCTATACAAATACTAACGCGTTGTTTTTTTTCGATGTATTGCTTTCAAAACATTGTGTGTTAAATATTAAAACACAAAGATCACTATTTGGAGGATAACACATGCTTACACTTTTTAAAAGGCTCATTGCTTTCTACGGGTAAGCAAAACTCACAAAAGCACAAGATTCATATAAAAATGATAGGCCACAACACTAAGACATCAGTCCCGTATGAAGTCATGTCGTGGTTTGTAATTAGATCCAATAGTCTGATGTCACGTCGCCCAGCAACGGTTTAAAAATTCGGTACTTTTTAATCTTCAGACTGGCTAGAACTTTTCTTATGTAATGTGATCAAAATGTATAAAAGTCAAAACATGGTCATATTTATGATGTTTTTCTCCTCTTGATACACTTTTATGCTCGTCAGAGAAATATTTCATAAGGGCGTCCGCCATTGTTTTGATAATTTAGAGACAGTTGCTAAGTTACTATGCGTCATTAGGAGGGAAGGGACGTCATGACTGTTGAAGTGTATTATTGTTTGCTCATTTATCAAGGGCATAATTTAGTAGCAAATACATTCAAACAATAATACAGACAATTGTTGATATAGAAAGATACTTAAAAAATAAATAAATTTACCACTGTTGTAATTGTAGCTTGTAAACAAACTATGTACATACAGACTTTTAAGTCCTCTGGCATTCTGCCATTATTTTTTTAAAGAACACAGTATGTGCCATTTGGTTAGATAAAGAACTGAACAAGTGTGCCAGACAAAGCAAGAAAGAAAAATACAATTTACCATTAATGGTAGCACGTCTGACAGGTAATCAGAAGGTTTGAGGTTCGATCCCCAGTCGAGGTTGACTGATTATTTTCTTTGGGATTGTTTTTTTTTCCTTGTATTTTTCTTTCTTGCTTTGTCTGGCACCTTTCATACACACGTGTTCAGTTCTTTATCTTACACCGGTGCCTGCTCCATAATCTCTTAATTTGCTATTTGGTTAACATTGCATATTTTGTAATTAAAAAACAAAACAAAACAAAACAAGGCAGTATTAAAATCCATGTCTCTGTGTTGCTTTAGCTAATCATGAATGAATCCTTTCAGGCGAATGAATGTACAACGTGGTTTGGTATTTACGATAACATATTCCATGAATATTCGTCCAACGCAAAATGATTTTTTGGTCTTTTTTGATAAAGTGGTGCAAATATACACGATATCCAGCAAGAATCATAAATGATCCATAGTTTTTGTTTATTTTGTCGGCCATTGTCGTGCCTAAAAATTAAATAGCGCATCGGGGTCCTGAGCGATGTCTCATGTTTGAGAATTTATTTTTTTTGCTAAGCTGAGGGTCGTATAAATCGATCCATATTGTGAAGTACGAGTTGTCTGGCCAAAATTTTAAATTTGTCTAACCGTAGCCATCGTAAAGGTATAGCCTGACACCGTGGCCATCGTGAAGTTATAGCCTGACACCGTGGCCTTGTAAAGTTATAGCCTGACACCGTGGCCTTCGTAAAGTTATGGCCTGATACTGACCAAAAATCACATCAAAATGCCAGTCTTTTGCCACAAAAGAAAACAAATCGTGAGTTGCATTCAATAGTTCAACCAATGAAATGACTTGTTTCCATGAGCACTACTTACGACAACTCACTAGGCGGTGCAAAAACCAAATGATGGCGTCAAACTGCCAGTCCTTTTGGATTTCAGTGTCAGCTATAACATAACGATGGCTACCGTGTCAGGCCATAACTTTACGGAGGCCACGGTCAGGCTATCGATGACTATGGTCTAACCAGATGACGGCAGATAACTGGTTTCCATCTTCTTACCAACCACAGGAAAATCGTCACCTTCGTTACGATCCAACCAGCACTTTTATCATTCTGATTTCTTTTGTAAATCACACAACTTAAACTTAAAGAAAAATGTTTTATTTTAGCTATAAAAAACGTGATATTGTTGTAGAGTTCATATTGCTGATCAATATTATGCATAGAATGTATTTTTTGCTTTTCTGTTTGAGTAAGAAAAAAACTATGGTTGTGTTGGGTGGGTGTGAAATTTGGGGAACAATTCTGAAAATGGCTGGAAAGGAAAAGGTTAAGGAACTCAGAGAGCATTCCACTCATTCTAACTAATAATTATCAGTCACGGTTACATCAAGTATTTGTGTTTTTTCGCACCCCAAAAATCATTGTGTGTTGAACATAATATATTTCCTGTTTATATATAAATATAATATACATGAATTGACCAATAAAAGATGTTATTATTGTGAATTTACTCACCTTCCTTATTTCTTTTTTTACTTATCTTATCTTACTAAAGGCTGAATATAGGAATTATCCATTAAATGCCTTATACAATAGTCTATAATTACAGAATTTCGTATAGCTTGCATTGTATCATTCACAGACAGTTTTACACAACTCCGAATGTAAGGAAAAATATATCAATACGGCAATGTAAAATCGAAAATTACAATCATAGAATATTGGTTATTAAAAATTGGTGATGATCGAATGAATCATAAATGTTTTAAGTTCATAGTACAATGGAATATTAATGACAACTATATTACTTTCCGTCCGTTATTATCTTATAATCTAAATCTGTGGTGTTCTTTGAAGGCCTATAATGCTCTATATCCAGCATCGTCTGCCGGAATGCAATAGATCCGAGTCCTCTGAAAAGGGTGGCACGCAACGTGTAACTTAATTGAAGGTCTGATAACCCAAATTATTATTGGGGGTCACTTGAGAGTCTGTTGTAATGGAAGTTATACTCTGAAACCAACGCAACATATTCCAATCCAATCCAATCCAAAATAGTTGCAGCTTCATGTGATGAAGATTGACGCAACGAGGTGTGGTGGGGTGGCATTGAAGTAATCTATCTATCTATCTATCTATCGATCTATCTATCTATCTATCTATCTATCTATCTATCTATCTATCTATCTATCTATCTATCTATCTATCTATCTATCTACTATCTATCTATCTATCTATCTATCTATCTATCATCTATCTATCTATCTATCTATCTATCTATCTATCTATCTATCTATCTATCTATCTATCTATCTATCCTATCTATTATCCATCTATCTATCTATCTATCTACCTATCTATTGGGTTTTAATTGGCCGAGATAGCTACGCGTATATAGATAGAATGCGCTTGGCCAAGGAGTTCACAACATTGCAAGTATAACGGACCAACACACAAACTCTAATTAACCATGAACTTTTATAGTCTGGTTAATACAGTTTAGTGAGAACAACTCACAAACGCGGATGGCAAAAACAATAACAAAGGCCTGAATGACGTCATCTGCATACTGTCTATAGAATATTGTCGGGTTATTGGTTGCTCTGACATTTTCAAAGATGCTGTTCCATGCGTAAATGTTACTATACTGGGTAAGAACGATTGTTTGTGCGCATTGATTCTGGAATATGGCAGTGCATATGCATTTTCCTTTCTGCCGTGGTTTTTCAATGTTAAATCAAGCCCATTATTCGTTCAGTTATCGGACCTATTAATACGTGCACATTGTTTGCAAACTATTGCAATCAAACATTTTTTGTTACTTACGTTATCTGAACTGTTAGTAAGTTGTTATATCATGTAATAAAAAAAAGTAGCTCTTCAGAGTAATTGGGCCCATGGAGCCGGAGTTTATTCCGGTTTCTATAGCGTAAAACGGACAATAGTAATTGCTTACTATCCTTTGGATAAGTCGCTAGTCTATAGCAAAGTACTTTCCGCCAAATCTAGCAGACTCAGCTACCCATTCACTGCTGGGTGGACAGGGGTCATATAAAATCTGGGCTGTACCCGGGATCGATCTTGGTCCCTTTTTGTGTGAATCGAGTGCTCTACCAACTGAACTATAGGTACCCATGTAATTTGGCAAATTTAAAAGACAATGAAAGGAACACACGGATCATAATGACTACATCCTTTACTGACGTTTGTTCGAGCATCGAGCATAGATTTATATATACATATATATATATATATATATATATATATATATATATATATATATATCCACTAAGCGTGTTCAAATCGCTTAACAAGGGGTCCATAGCCAACAGTAACACTTAAATGAATAAAGAGTCATATTGCCCGTGAGGCTATATCATATGTTTGGACAAAAGCTAAAGCGATGTGAATGCTGTTCTCATTTTACTCCTGAATACGATGAGAGAATGTGAGTAAAGAGCCATATCCGATTAACTATGCATCGCTCAGAGCGGGGCTCGAACCCTGGACCTTCTGATTCGAAGGAGAATGTCATACCACAAGACCACCATAGCCGTACAAAGACACTGTGTCGTCACACCGTGCTTTCTTCCTTTTCAAAACTTCTTGGAAGTGTGTAACCAGTCATACGGAGGACTAATAATGAATAGATAGAATGAAATTGACCTTACGCAGGCCTTTTTTATGGTATTTTGTCATCTGCGTTTATGAGCAATTCTCACTAAACTGTATTAACCATGCTATAAAAGTTTAAGGTTACACATAGTTTTGTGTGTTGGTTCGTTATACTCCCGGATGGCAATATTGTGAGCTTAGTCAAGCGCACACTATATATTGGTTACATATTAAATCCTGGGCGGGGTTCCCGACCTCCCATATTGGACAGGGAGGTTCTTGCTGTGTCTAATATCCTCCCTTGTCTGTTTTTCGATTGATTTCCTTCTTTGTCTTGGAATGAGATTATTTGGTTTTGTCCTGAATCTGGTCGGAGTCCTTGGCTGGGAGGGAAACAGTTGAATGTATAGTTATAGTTTTGGGAGATGACCATTTTTCCTTGTCAATCATCTCTCTGTTATGAACTGTTATTTTTTAATTTTTATCATATTATGTATTGTAAACATTTGAGTGTATTCTCCTTCTTGGAATCTTGTGTAGGTGCTGAATATGATAATAATAATAATAATAATAAAATAATAATAATAAATAATAATAATAATAATAATAATAAATAATAATAATAATAATAATATAATAATAATAATAACAATATAATATAATAATAATAATAATAATAATAATAATAATAATAATAATAATAACAATAATAATAATAATAATAAATTAATAATAATAATAATAATAATAATAATAATAATAATAATAATAATAATAATAATAATAATAATAATAATAATAATAATAATAATAATAATAATAATAACAACAATATAGCAATATAACAATATAACAGCAATCTTATCTCGTGTTATTTTTGTAAATGAGGACCACGCTTATAACCCATTCGTTGACAATAAAGAATATGGGAATTATATCAATGGTGTTTCTGTTTCGGATAATAAAGTTATTGAAATTTAGTAACAATTGGTGTAACAAAATGCATTGGTCTGGTGATCTTTGTCTTCGTTTACTCTGGGAAATTCCAACATGAATAACCCATCCCCTATATATCTTATCTTAGAAATTTCTATCGCTAATTAAAATTCCCGAAGAATGGAATTTTTCCAACGTTGACGTCAATTATCATGACAATAGAAACAAATCTGTAAATTAAAGACATATTAGTTCAACGACCTGTTGTGTAGAATAATAAAATTAATTCTTGAAGACAAAATCTTGAATCTTTTAGAATATCTCCAACCTTTAAGTAATTTTCAGTACTGATATGGAGCAAAACGCCCTTGTGCACTTCAATTGGATTCAGTAGTCTGATGTCACGTCCGCCCAGCAACGAGCAGCTTGGTTCTAAACAAAGAAAATCGGTACTTTTTGTTCTTCATGCTGTCTAGATCTTTTTCACATGTCCTGTGATCAGAATGTATAAAAATCAAAACATGATCATATTTATAATGTTTTTCTCTTCTGGATACAGTTTTATGCTCGTCGGAGAAGTATTTCATAAGGGAGTCCGCCATTACTAAGTTACAATACAAGGGAAGTGACGTCACGACTGTTGAAGCCTATTATTACATGTCAAGAACGATTGTTATTATTTGTTTTAATGAATTTTACGGCGTGTGTGACACAATTAGGTCATTTCAGTGTCAGTGAAAAGAAAGAAAATGTGATAGGTAATCAAAAAACTATACTTTTGTCAAAGGCACCTGCGAATAAATAAGACAAAGGAAAATTGTTCAAATAGGGAAATGATGTATATTCCCCTCGGTGTACTTAGTTTGAGATAGCTTAGAAGTCTCATCCAGACACAAACACAGGACCTCAGCAAGTGGAATACAATCAAATGTTTACAAATCATGATATTCAAATTAGCAACAACCATAAGAAAATTAATATTATAGTTCATTACCGAGGTCATTTTACAAGAGAAGACAAAATAATAATTATAAAAATATACTCCTAAAACTAATACTCTACATCTGACTGTTTCCCCGTTGGCAAGGACTCCGACCGTGGCCTTCGTAAAGTTATGGCCTGACACTGACCAAAAAATGACGTTAAAATGCCAGTCTTTTGCCACAAAAGAAAACAAATCGTGAGTTGTTTTCAGTAGTTCAACCAATGGAATAACTTGTTTCCATGAGCTCTACTAACGGCAAATCACTAGGCGGTGCAAAAACCAAATAATGACGTCAAAATGCCAGTCTCTTTGGGTTTCAGTGTCAGGCTATAACTTAACGATGGCTACTAACAGTGTCAGAACGTGGCCTTCGTGAACTAATGGCCTGATACTGACTAACTAACAAGTGACGTCAAAACAAATCGTGAGATATATTCAACAGTTCAACCAGTGGAATCACTTGTTTCCTTGACCACTACTAAAGACAACTCACTAGGCGATCCACAGACCTAAAAATGACGTCAAAATATGGGTCTTAGTGGGTTTTAGTGTCAGGCTATGAGTTAACGATGGCTACGGTCTGAAGCCAAATTAAAGCAAGATACCGAATAAGTCTTGGAATATTCAAAAACGATCGACAGAACTAATATCCGATGTCGAATAACGAGCTTATAATTTTCCTTAATCTATCTAGTAATCGAGTATCAAATACAGAAGAGTTAAGGGAGCATCATTTCAGCTCTACAAGATAATTTACAGCAACAAAAGAATCTGCCCGTCAAATCATATTGAGGATTTTGGCTTGTGAAAAAGCCCTGGATATCCAACACACATTTTGATTAAGAACTCGGTGATTCAGCAATACAGTGTTTCATCTGGTGACAAAATTCAAGAAGTGTTATGGAAAATTAGTTCTTCAGTTAATTTACCCACACCCAGGTGAATATCTAGAAGTTTTAGGCGAAGTGAACGTTTAAAGGAAGAATTTAACGGATGTCTGATTGTGCGGCTATGTGGTCTAGTGGTAAGACACTCGCTTTCGGATCGAAAGGTCCTGGATTCGACACTCGCTCGGCGCATAGTTGAATCCTCGGAGAAGGCTCTTTACTCACATTCTCTCACCGCACTCAGGTGTAAAATGAGTATCTGGCCGTTAACAACATTGTCTCTGTCCAAATAAATTATAATATCGTCTAACAGGTGTCATGTCCCGTCCTACATGTTAAATGTTGCTGTTGGCCACAGACTTCAGTGGATATTGCGCTATATAAAAGCTCAATTTTTTAAAATTGAAAACCGTCAGACATCAGTTAATTTCTTCGTTTACACGCTCAGTTTTCATGAGTTGTTGTCACTTCGCCTACAGTTTCTGAATATCCGTCCTGCGTGGATGAATTAACTGAACACCTGAATAGGCCATTAAGCACAATTATTGACCAGATGAGTTAAAGTATTGTAAAAATTGCCCCAGTATATATAGAACGAAGATGACGTCACTCAAGCCTTTGTTATTGTATTTTGCCATCCGCGTTTGTGAGTGACTCTCACTAAACTTTATTAATCAGACTATAAACATTTAAGATCAAACATAGTTTTGTGTGTTGGTTCGTTATACTTCTGGATGGTAATGTTATGAGTTTCTTAGCCAAGCGCATACTATCTATAGATAGAATGAAGTTGACATCACTCTTGTCTTTGTTATTGTATTTTTTGTCATCCGCGTTTATGATTAAATCTCACTAAACTGTATTAACCAAACGATAAACGTTTAAGGCTACACATAGTTTTGTGTGTTGGTCCATCATATGTTAATGTTGTGAGCTTCTTAGCCAAGCGCATATAATCTATATGAGTAAGGCACAATAAATTTGAGCTTTTATATAGCGCAATTTCAACTAAACCCGCTTAGAGCGCATTACAAACAGTCTCTCTCCAACAGCAATACGTAACATTTAGAAAGAGATATGTTAGGTGATATTACAATTATCTTTTTCGAACAGAGACAACGCTGATAATGGTCAGGTACTCAGTTTACACCTGAGTACGGTGAGAGAATGTGAGTAAGAAAGAGCCCTTTCCAAGTACTCAACTCTGCGCCGAGCGAGGCTCAAACTCAGGACCTTCCGATCCGAAAGCGAGTGTCATACCACAAGGCCAAATCACCGCACATAAATAAACTTATTATACTAAATTAATTAACTCTGACGTGAATAAGTTCCAGGCCACTGCACTACTGCATTCACTAATGCATTGGCTATCAAACAGTCCCTTGATTTGTGGACAAAGAATAACTGCCAAGAGCCCTCCACACAGAGCTTGTACGAAAGTAACGAAATTGACGTTACTCAGCTATTTGTTATTGGTTTTATCCAGCCATCTATATGACAAGTTATCACTATAGATAGAATGAAGTTGACGTCACTCATGTCGTTGTTATTGTTTTTTGAAATCCGCGTTTATGAGTAATTCTCACAAAACTGTATTATCCAGATTATAAACGTTTAAGGTTACGCATAGTTTGTGTGTTTGTCCGTATACTTCCGTATGGCAATGTTGTGAGCTTCTTAGCTAAGCGCATACTATCTATAGTCCGTTCCAAGTGCCGTGCTCACAGAATATCGCAAATTCCTCCAAAGTTACCAAATGTGGTGCCGCGATTTTTTGCATGCGGGCTTAGAAGTGACATTACGAATTTTGAACACCGATAGTGAATAGACCAAACAATTTTCTCACAATGCCGAATTCCTTTGATCTTTTAATCGTTTGCAAGTAAATATGACTCAAACTTTAGAATGTTTACAATAATGGTGTGTTGATTCTCTTTGCCGTGATGAAAATGTTCACAACAAAATTGTATTTAATGGCGTAAGCAAATAATTGTGGGTTGTTTGAAATAGAGTAACAATAGATATAATTGAAATAGTACATAAAAGTGTTAAAAAAGCTCATAGCGTTTATAATTTATCTCTTCCCTGGTGGGCAACGGATATGTAATATAGTGGACGACACAAGCAACCAGTTATGTGCTTATAGATTTTTTAGGACAAAGACATTGATGTAAAAAAGAAACCAAAAAACAAAAAAAAAAAACAAAAAAAAAAAAAAACCAACCCCAAAACACACACACACACACACACACACACACAGACACACACACACATACACAAAGACATTTCAAACAACCCACAATTATTTGCTTACGCCATTAAATACAATTTTGTTGTGAACATTTTCATCACGGCAAAGAGAATCAACACACCATTATTGTAAACATTCTAAAGTTTGAGTCATATTTACTTGCAAACGATTAAAAGATCAAAGGAATTCGGCATTGTGAGAAAATTGTTTGGTCTATTCACTATCGGTGTTCAAAATTCGTAATGTCACTTCTAAGCCCGCATGCAAAAAATCGCGGCACCACATTTGGTAACTTTGGAGGAATTTGCGATATTCTGTGAGCACGGCACTTGGAACGGACTATAGATAGTATGCGCTTAGCTAAGAAGCTCACAACATTGCCATACGGAAGTATACGGACAAACACACAAACTATGCGTAACCTTAAACGTTTATAATCTGGATAATACAGTTTTGTGAGAATTACTCATAAACGCGGATTTCAAAAAACAATAACAACGACATGAGTGACGTCAACTTCATTCTATCTATAGTGATAACTTGTCATATAGATGGCTGGATAAAACCAATAACAAATAGCTGAGTAACGTCAATTTCGTTACTTTCGTACAAGCTCTGTGTGGAGGGCTCTTGGCAGTTATTCTTTGTCCACAAATCAAGGGACTGTTTGATAGCCAATGCATTAGTGAATGCAGTAGTGCAGTGGCCTGGAACTTATTCACGTCAGAGTTAATTAATTTAGTATAATAAGTTTATTTATGTGCGGTGATTTGGCCTTGTGGTATGACACTCGCTTTCGGATCGGAAGGTCCTGAGTTTGAGCCTCGCTCGGCGCAGAGTTGAGTACTTGGAAAGGGCTCTTTCTTACTCACATTCTCTCACCGTACTCAGGTGTAAACTGAGTACCTGACCATTATCAGCGTTGTCTCTGTTCGAAAAAGATAATTGTAATATCACCTAACATATCTCTTTCTAAATGTTACGTATTGCTGTTGGAGAGAGACTGTTTGTAATGCGCTCTAAGCGGGTTTAGTTGAAATTGCGCTATATAAAAGCTCAAATTTATTGTGCCTTACTCATATAGATTATATGCGCTTGGCTAAGAAGCTCACAACATTAACATATGATGGACCAACACACAAAACTATGTGTAGCCTTAAACGTTTATCGTTTGGTTAATACAGTTTAGTGAGATTTAATCATAAACGCGGATGACAAAAAATACAATAACAAAGACAAGAGTGATGTCAACTTCATTCTATCTATAGATAGTATGCGCTTGGCTAAGAAACTCATAACATTACCATCCAGAAGTATAACGAACCAACACACAAAACTATGTTTGATCTTAAATGTTTATAGTCTGATTAATAAAGTTTAGTGAGAGTCACTCACAAACGCGGATGGCAAAATACAATAACAAAGGCTTGAGTGACGTCATCTTCGTTCTATATATACTGGGGCAATTTTTACAATACTTTAACTCATCTGGTCAATAATTGTGCTTAATGGCCTATTCAGGTGTTCAGTTAATTCATCCACGCAGGACGGATATTCAGAAACTGTAGGCGAAGTGACAACAACTCATGAAAACTGAGCGTGTAAACGAAGAAATTAACTGATGTCTGACGGTTTTCAATTTTAAAAAATTGAGCTTTTATATAGCGCAATATCCACTGAAGTCTGTGGCCAACAGCAACATTTAACATGTAGGACGGGACATGACACCTGTTAGACGATATTATAATTTATTTGGACAGAGACAATGTTGTTAACGGCCAGATACTCATTTTACACCTGAGTGCGGTGAGAGAATGTGAGTAAAGAGCCTTCTCCGAGGATTCAACTATGCGCCGAGCGAGTGTCGAATCCAGGACCTTTCGATCCGAAAGCGAGTGTCTTACCACTAGACCACATAGCCGCACAATCAGACATCCGTTAAATTCTTCCTTTAAACGTTCACTTCGCCTAAAACTTCTAGATATTCACCTGGGTGTGGGTAAATTAACTGAAGAACTAATTTTCCATAACACTTCTTGAATTTTGTCACCAGATGAAACACTGTATTGCTGAATCACCGAGTTCTTAATCAAAATGTGTGTTGGATATCCAGGGCTTTTTCACAAGCCAAAATCCTCAATATGATTTGACGGGCAGATTCTTTTGTTGCTGTAAATTATCTTGTAGAGCTGAAATGATGCTCCCTTAACTCTTCTGTATTTGATACTCGATTACTAGATAGATTAAGGAAAATTATAAGCTCGTTATTCGACATCGGATATTAGTTCTGTCGATCGTTTTTGAATATTCCAAGACTTATTCGGTATCTTGCTTTAATTTGGCTTCAGACCGTAGCCATCGTTAACTCATAGCCTGACACTAAAACCCACTAAGACCCATATTTTGACGTCATTTTTAGGTCTGTGGATCGCCTAGTGAGTTGTCTTTAGTAGTGGTCAAGGAAACAAGTGATTCCACTGGTTGAACTGTTGAATATATCTCACGATTTGTTTTGACGTCACTTGTTAGTTAGTCAGTATCAGGCCATTAGTTCACGAAGGCCACGTTCTGACACTGTTAGTAGCCATCGTTAAGTTATAGCCTGACACTGAAACCCAAAGAGACTGGCATTTTGACGTCATTATTTGGTTTTTGCACCGCCTAGTGATTTGCCGTTAGTAGAGCTCATGGAAACAAGTTATTCCATTGGTTGAACTACTGAAAACAACTCACGATTTGTTTTCTTTTGTGGCAAAAGACTGGCATTTTAACGTCATTTTTTGGTCAGTGTCAGGCCATAACTTTACGAAGGCCACGGTCGGAGTCCTTGCCAACGGGGAAACAGTCAGATGTAGAGTATTAGTTTTAGGAGTATATTTTTATAATTATTATTTTGTCTTCTCTTGTAAAATGACCCTCGGTAATGAACTATAATACTAATTTTCTTTTGGTTGTTGCTAATTTGAATATCATGATTTGTAAACATTTGATTGTATTCCACTTACTGAGGTCCTGTGTTTGTGTCTGGATGAGACTTCTAAGCTATCTCAAACTAAGTACACCGAGGGGAATATACATCATTTCCCTATTTGAACAATTTTCCTTTGTCTTATTTATTCGCAGGTGCCTTTGACAAAAGTATAGTTTTTTGATTACCTATCACATTTTCTTTCTTTTCACTGACACTGAAATGACCTAATTGTGTCACACACGCCGTAAAATTCATTAAAACAAATAATAACAATCGTTCTTGACATGTAATAATAGGCTTCAACAGTCGTGACGTCACTTCCCTTGTATTGTAACTTAGTAATGGCGGACTCCCTTATGAAATACTTCTCCGACGAGCATAAAACTGTATCCAGAAGAGAAAAACATTATAAATATGATCATGTTTTGATTTTTATACATTCTGATCACAGGACATGTGAAAAAGATCTAGACAGCATGAAGAACAAAAAGTACCGATTTTCTTTGTTTAGAACCAAGCTGCTCGTTGCTGGGCGGACGTGACATCAGACTACTGAATCCAATTGAAGTGCACAAGGGCGTTTTGCTCCATATCAGTACTGAAAATTACTTAAAGGTTGGAGATATTCTAAAAGATTCAAGATTTTGTCTTCAAGAATTAATTTTATTATTCTACACAACAGGTCGTTGAACTAATATGTCTTTAATTTACAGATTTGTTTCTATTGTCATTGATAATTGACGTCAACGTTGGAAAAATTCCATTCTTCGGGAATTTTAATTAGCGATAGAAATTTCTAAGATAAGATATATAGGGGATGGGTTATTCATGTTGGAATTTCCCAGAGTAAACGAAGACAAAGATCACCCAGACCAATGCATTTTGTTACACCAATTGTTACTAAATTTCAATAACTTTATTATCCGAAACAGAAACACCATTGATATAATTCCCATATTCTTTATTGTCAACGAATGGGTTATAAGCGTGGTCCTCATTTACAAAAATAACACGAGATAAGATTGCTGTTATATTGTTATATTGCTATATTGTTGTTATTATTATTATTATTATTATTATTATTATTATTATTATTATTATTATTATTATTATTATTATTATTATTATTATTATTATTATTATTATTATTATTATTAATATTATTATTATTATTATTAATTGTTATTATTATTACTATTTATTATATATTATTATTATTATTATTATTATTATTATTATTATATTATTATTATTATTATTATTATTATTATTATTATTATTATTATTATTATTATTATATATTTTATGTATTATATTTATTTTATTAGTATTATTATTATTATTATCATTATTATTTCAGCACCTACACAAGCTTCCAAGAAGGAGAATACACTCAAATGTTTACAATACATAATATGATAAAAATTAAAAAAATAACAGTTCATAACAGAGAGATGATTGACAAGGAAAAATGGTCATCTCCCAAAACTATAACTATACATTCAACTGTTTCCCTCCCAGCCAAGGACTCCGACCAGATTCAGGACAAAACCAAATAATCTCATTCCAAGACAAAGAAGGAAATCAATCGAAAAACAGACAAGGGAGGATAGTAGACACAGCAAGGACCTCCCTGTCCAATATGGGAGGTCGGGAACCCCGCCAGGATTTAATATGTAACCAATATATAGAGTGCGCTTGACTAAGCTCACAATATTGCCATCCGGGAGTATAACGAACCAACACACAAAACTATGTGTAACCTTAAACTTTTATAGCATGGTTAATACAGTTTAGTGAGAATTGCTCATAAACGCAGATGACAAAATACCATAAAAAAGGCCTGCGTAAGGTCAATTTCATTCTATCTATTCATTATTAGTCCTCCGTATGACTGGTTACACACTTCCAAGAAGTTTTGAAAAGGAAGAAAGCACGGTGTGACGACACAGTGTCTTTGTACGGCTATGGTGGTCTTGTGGTATGACATTCTCCTTCGAATCAGAAGGTCCAGGGTTCGAGCCCCGCTCTGAGCGATGCATAGTTAATCGGATATGGCTCTTTACTCACATTCTCTCATCGTATTCAGGAGTAAAATGAGAACAGCATTCACATCGCTTTAGCTTTTGTCCAAACATATGATATAGCCTCACGGGCAATATGACTCTTTATTCATTTAAGTGTTACTGTTGGCTATGGACCCCTTGTTAAGCGATTTGAACACGCTTAGTGGATATATATTATATATATATATATATATATATATATATATATATATGTATATATAAATCTATGCTCGATGCTCGAACAAACGTCAGTAAAGGATGTAGTCATTATGATCCGTGTGTTCCTTTCATTGTCTTTTAAATTTGCCAAATTACATGGGTACCTATAGTTCAGTTGGTAGAGCACTCGATTCACACAAAAAGGGACCAAGATCGATCCCGGGTACAGCCCAGATTTTATATGACCCCTGTCCACCCAGCAGTGAATGGGTAGCTGAGTCTGCTAGATTTGGCGGAAAGTACTTTGCTATAGACTAGCGACTTATCCAAAGGATAGTAAGCAATTACTATTGTCCGTTTTACGCTATAGAAACCGGAATAAACTCCGGCTCCATGGGCCCAATTACTCTGAAGAGCTACTTTTTTTTATTACATGATATAACAACTTACTAACAGTTCAGATAACGTAAGTAACAAAAAATGTTTGATTGCAATAGTTTGCAAACAATGTGCACGTATTAATAGGTCCGATAACTGAACGAATAATGGGCTTGATTTAACATTGAAAAACCACGGCAGAAAGGAAAATGCATATGCACTGCCATATTCCAGAATCAATGCGCACAAACAATCGTTCTTACCCAGTATAGTAACATTTACGCATGGAACAGCATCTTTGAAAATGTCAGAGCAACCAATAACCCGACAATATTCTATAGACAGTATGCAGATGACGTCATTCAGGCCTTTGTTATTGTTTTTGCCATCCGCGTTTGTGAGTTGTTCTCACTAAACTGTATTAACCAGACTATAAAAGTTCATGGTTAATTAGAGTTTGTGTGTTGGTCCGTTATACTTGCAATGTTGTGAACTCCTTGGCCAAGCGCATTCTATCTATATACGCGTAGCTATCTCGGCCAATTAAAACCCAATAGATAGGTAGATAGATAGATAGATAGATGGATAATAGATAGATAGATAGATAGATAGATAGATAGATAGATAGATAGATAGATAGATAGATAGATAGATAGATAGATAGATAGATAGATCGATAGATAGATAGATAGATAGATAGATAGATAGATAGATAGATAGATAGATAGATAGATAGATAGATAGATAGATAGATAGATAGATAGATAGATAGATAGATAGATCGATAGATAGATAGATAGATAGATATTACTTCAATGCCACCCCACCACACCTCGTTGCGTCAATCTTCATCACATGAAGCTGCAACTATTTTGGATTGGATTGGATTGGAATATGTTGCGTTGGTTTCAGAGTATAACTTCCATTACAACAGACTCTCAAGTGACCCCCAATAATAATTTGGGTTATCAGACCTTCAATTAAGTTACACGTTGCGTGCCACCCTTTTCAGAGGACTCGGATCTATTGCATTCCGGCAGACGATGCTGGATATAGAGCATTATAGGCCTTCAAAGAACACCACAGATTTAGATTATAAGATAATAACGGACGGAAAGTAATATAGTTGTCATTAATATTCCATTGTACTATGAACTTAAAACATTTATGATTCATTCGATCATCACCAATTTTAATAACCAATATTCTATGATTGTAATTTTCGATTTTACATTGCCGTATTGATATATTTTTCCTTACATTCGGAGTTGTGTAAAACTGTCTGTGAATGATACAATGCAAGCTATACGAAATTCTGTAATTATAGACTATTGTATAAGGCATTTAATGGATAATTCCTATATTCAGCCTTTAGTAAGATAAGATAAGTAAAAAAAGAAATAAGGAAGGTGAGTAAATTCACAATAATAACATCTTTTATTGGTCAATTCATGTATATTATATTTATATATAAACAGGAAATATATTATGTTCAACACACAATGATTTTTGGGGTGCGAAAAAACACAAATACTTGATGTAACCGTGACTGATAATTATTAGTTAGAATGAGTGGAATGCTCTCTGAGTTCCTTAACCTTTTCCTTTCCAGCCATTTTCAGAATTGTTCCCCAAATTTCACACCCACCCAACACAACCATAGTTTTTTTCTTACTCAAACAGAAAAGCAAAAAATACATTCTATGCATAATATTGATCAGCAATATGAACTCTACAACAATATCACGTTTTTTATAGCTAAAATAAAACATTTTTCTTTAAGTTTAAGTTGTGTGATTTACAAAAGAAATCAGAATGATAAAAGTGCTGGTTGGATCGTAACGAAGGTGACGATTTTCCTGTGGTTGGTAAGAAGATGGAAACCAGTTATCTGCCGTCATCTGGTTAGACCATAGTCATCGATAGCCTGACCGTGGCCTCCGTAAAGTTATGGCCTGACACGGTAGCCATCGTTATGTTATAGCTGACACTGAAATCCAAAAGGACTGGCAGTTTGACGCCATCATTTGGTTTTTGCACCGCCTAGTGAGTTGTCGTAAGTAGTGCTCATGGAAACAAGTCATTTCATTGGTTGAACTATTGAATGCAACTCACGATTTGTTTTCTTTTGTGGCAAAAGACTGGCATTTTGATGTGATTTTTGGTCAGTATCAGGCCATAACTTTACGAAGGCCACGGTGTCAGGCTATAACTTTACAAGGCCACGGTGTCAGGCTATAACTTCACGATGGCCACGGTGTCAGGCTATACCTTTACGATGGCTACGGTTAGACAAATTTAAAATTTTGGCCAGACAACTCGTACTTTACAATATGGATCGATTTATACGACCCTCAGCTTAGCAAAAAAATAAATTCTCAAACATGAGACATCGCCCAGGACCCTGATGCGCTATTTAATTTTTAGGCACGACATGGCCGACAAAATTAAAAAAAAACTATGGATCGTTTATGATTCTTGCTGGATATCGTGTAGATTTGCACCACTTTATCAAAAAAGACCAAAAAAATCATTTTGCGTTGGACGAATATTCATGGAATATGTTATCGTAAATACCAAACCACGTTGTACATTCATTCGCCTGAAAGGATTCATTCATGATTAGCTAAAGCAACACAGAGACATGGATTTTAATACTGCCTTGTTTTGTTTTGTTTTGTTTTTTAATTACAAAATATGCAATGTTAACCAAATAGCAAATTAAGAGATTATGGAGCAGGCACCGGTGTAAGATAAAGAACTGAACACGTGTGTATGAAAGGTGCCAGACAAAGCAAGAAAGGAAAATACAAGGGAAAAAAAAACAATCCCAAAAAAAATAATCAGTCAACCTCGACTGGGGATCGAACCTCAAACCTTCTGATTACCTGTCAGACGTGCTACCATTAATGGTAAATTGTATTTTTCTTTCTTGCTTTGTCTGGCACACTTGTTCAGTTCTTTATCTAACCAAATGGCACATACTGTGTTCTTTAAAAAATAATGGCAGAATGCCAGAGGACTTAAAAGTCTGTATGTACATAGTTTGTTTACAAGCTACAATTACAACAGTGGTAAATTTATTTATTTTTTAAGTATCTTTCTATATCAACAATTGTCTGTATTATTGTTTGAATGTATTTGCTACTAAATTATGCCCTTGATAAATGAGCAAACAATAATACACTTCAACAGTCATGACGTCCCTTCCCTCCTAATGACGCATAGTAACTTAGCAACTGTCTCTAAATTATCAAAACAATGGCGGACGCCCTTATGAAATATTTCTCTGACGAGCATAAAAGTGTATCAAGAGGAGAAAAACATCATAAATATGACCATGTTTTGACTTTTATACATTTTGATCACATTACATAAGAAAAGTTCTAGCCAGTCTGAAGATTAAAAAGTACCGAATTTTTAAACCGTTGCTGGGCGACGTGACATCAGACTATTGGATCTAATTACAAACCACGACATGACTTCATACGGGACTGATGTCTTAGTGTTGTGGCCTATCATTTTTATATGAATCTTGTGCTTTTGTGAGTTTTGCTTACCCGTAGAAAGCAATGAGCCTTTTAAAAAGTGTAAGCATGTGTTATCCTCCAAATAGTGATCTTTGTGTTTTAATATTTAACACACAATGTTTTGAAAGCAATACATCGAAAAAAAACAACGCGTTAGTATTTGTATAGCACACTATCAGCGAAATAGTACTCACTGGGTCCCTGGTCAATAAACATCATTTAACATGTAGGAGAAGAGATGACGCCTGTTAGGCGATATTATAAATACATTCCAACAGAGACAACGCTGTCAACGGTCAGTTACTCATTTTACACTAAATTACAATGCGGGCATGATAGTCTTATCCAAGGACTCAACTATGGGCTGCTCAGAGCATGACTTGAAACCTTTACCCTCCGGTCCGAAGGCGAGTGCCTGCACTGTAAAATAATACACGGTTATAAATGAGAGAGAGAGAAATCGTATGTGCCAAAATATTGTGAACAAGTTTAAGTGTGCTTGGTTATTTCGGCTGTCACGTATTATTGAAGATAACTATGGGAAGCTGACATTTGCAATGCAATGCGACAAAGAGTGAAAAACAACTCAATGAGTTCATATTATATTATAATATTAATACAACATATCCCAACAATAATTTTAAGTCCCTTCCATACTTTACATCATTGGGAACAGTAAAAACAAAAGAAACAATAATATTGATGATAACAATAATAATAATGGCAATGGTAATGACAACAATAATAATCATGATATGATGATGATGATGATGATGATGAGGATGATGATGATGATGATGATGATGATGATGATGATGATGATGATGATGATGATGATGATATGCCCAAGAAAAAAAAACCAAAGGGCCTGAAGCGGTATTCGAACCGGAGACCTTCCGGATCACAGTGCCATACTTAACCACTCGGCTACTTTTAGGTCGATTGAGAAGACGCCAAAATATCCTTTGAAAATCTCAATCCAGACACATCAGGTCTGTGAATAGGATTCAATAGTCACGTCCGCCCAGCAACCAGCAGCTTGGCTCTAAACAAAGACAATCGGTACTTTATATTCTTCATGCTGGCTAGAACTTTTTTACAGGTCTTGTGATCAGAATGTATAAAAGTGATCAATTTATAATGTTTTTCTCCTCTGGATACAGATACACTTTTATGTCAGTTGGGGAAATACTTCATTAGGGCGGTGATGGAGATATCTGCGTCCGCCATTGTTAAGATAGTTTAGAACCAGTTACTATGCGTCATTACGAGGGAAGTAACGTCACAACTGTTGAACTCTATTGAGACTTTGTTGGTATTATGGACGTGTCTTCTCGATCGATAGATATTGGGCGAAATGGAAAGTAGGGGGGGGGGTGTCGTCAGAGACTGAGCTTTTGAGCTTTTTTATATAGCGCAATATCCACTAAATGTGCTCAAAGCTCTTTACAAGGGGTCCCTGGTCACCAGCAACATTTAACATGTAGGACGGGACATGACTCCTGTTAAGCGATATTACAATTTTTCGGACAGAGACAACGCTGTTAACGGCCAGGTACTCATTTTACACCTGAGTACGGTGAGAGAATGTGAGTAAAGAGCCTTTTCCAAGGACTCAACTATGCGCCGAGCGCGAGGCTCGAACCCAGGACCTTCCGATCCGAAAGCGAGTGTCATACCACTAGACCACATAGCCGCAGAGTGGACAACCAATTCCCAACAGTAATTATATCCAATGTGTTATTATATAGTTTTAATAGAGGCAAATATAAAATATTTGAATATCATTTACGTATATTTACAATCACAGAAAATCAACATATATCATTATTATATTATATTATATTATACAAATATTACAATGGAGCTGGATGTGACCAAATCAAATATGCAACAATTATTTGTATTATATCAAATATATTGCCGTATGCAAAATACTGCCCAAATCAAAACAGAACAAAATATAACTTTAGCATTTATATAGCTCAATATCCACTAAAATGATCAAAGTGCTTTACGACACATAAAATGGAGGACTAGACAGTTAGGCAATATCACAATTTTTTTTCGTACATTTACAATGCTGTTAAGGGCCACGTACTCATTTTACACCTGAGAACGGTGAGAGAATATAAGTTAAGAGCCTTTTCCAAGGACTCAACTATGCACCACTCAGAGCGGGACTCAAATCACATATAAAATATAAAATGGTATGCATAATAAATTCCATTCAATGATAAAATGCTATTTACAAAATGTGCATTATTTACCCATTAA
>NC_088362.1:56754625-56760797 GCF_034508935.2 Berghia stephanieae
ATTCCAACTGTAGTCGAGCTTTTTTCTGACCTTCTTTTCCACCCAGAGTAGTTGTCCTTTAGAGCCATCAGGCCAATGGAGCCGGTATCTATAGTAATTTTATGCTACCTTTTTGGTAGGACGCTAGTCTAACGCCAAGTACTTTCGCCACATCTAACAGACCCAGAAGTGATAAGATTTCTACCTTCTGTTTGAGCTGATAGAAAGTACTTTACGAGTGTCTAGCTTCCAATTAAAAATGTAATAAACAATTGATATTGTTCGTCTATCATAATGGGAACTGGTACAAACTCCGGCTGTGAATAAAAACTACATGTTGAGTAGTTCAAAATCTAATTAATATGAAACGAATAATCATTAACAATGATTCTGAGAGATCCGGTAAATATTTATCATAGGATTCTTGGGTTATTAACACAAGTTTTAATTTAAGATTTTAATCTCAACAAGCCGTGACAATCTTAAATTAAAACAAGCGTTTATAATTCAATCCTTTGTCATTGAACTTCACTTCACCTCACTCTCTTGAACGCATCACAAGAGTGAAATTTCTCCAACAAGTCAGTCTTCGCCAACTTGTCATGTCCTCGGTTTTCCCTATCAGGCTTGTGCGGCTATGTGGTCTCGTGGTATGGCACTCGCCTTCGGATCAGAGGGTCCTGTGTTCGAGCCTCGCTCAGCGCGTAGTTGAGTCCTTGGAGAAGGCTCTCTACTCTCATTCTCTCACCGTACCACGTGTACGATGAGTACCTGGCAGCTAACAGCGTTGTCTTTGTCTTGAAAAAATTGTAATATCGCCTAGCAGGCTTCATGTCCCGTCCTACATGTTAAATGTTGCTGTTGCTGTTGTCCCCTTGTAAAGCGCTTTGAGCACGTATAGTGGAAATTGATATATATAAAAGCTCAACTTTTAATATTTCTTTTGAGCTGTCTGAATGTAAACAATCCTTGATGTTGACCATGCAGCATTTTGGTTGTCTACCTCATTATCTGCCTCTTTGTCCAATATTGTAAGTCGCACTAGACATTCTTGTCCATTATGCAAATGTTTGTTTTATACAATTCCAAATTATGTAATACTACGTAAACCACATAAGCTAATAATGAAACAGCTTCTGAGATAAGCTTTAATGGAAATTTATTCCATTCACCAATGGCCCGGTGAAGAAAGCTGAACATGTATGTATAAAACATAATTTCAACTTAAGCTTTTACATAGGCCAACATCCACTAAACGTGCTCAAAACGCTTTACAAATGGTCCCTGACCAACAGTAACACGTCACATGTGGAACGAGGTGTTATTACGACTTTTTTGTCAGAGACAACGCTGTTAACGGCCAATTACTCATTTTGCACCTGAGTACGATGAGAGAATGTGAGTAAAGAGCTTTTTCCAAGGACTCAACTATGCGCCGAGCGAGTGGCTTGAACCCAGAACCTTCCATACCACAAGGCTACATAGCCGCACATGTATCAAGGTCTTTTGAGTGGTTTTGTACATTTCTTGCTGTGGTTGGTTCTTGTTGAATAAGTTCTTTGTTGTGACTTGAGGCTGCCTTTTTTTTTTTTTTTTTTTGGGGGGGGGGGGGGGGGGGGTGGTATAACGAGTACACGGTCAAATCATGAGAAATGCATTCTTTTGACTATAGCAAGGGTTCTGGTGGGCCTGCCAAATGTTCAATTTGAGCACATGCATACTCGTTGGTCTTGTGGTCTTTCCATGACACTCCAAGAAGTCTCCGCATGTCTTTATTATTGAATGACTGGATTCTTTTAATATTTTTTCTGCTGTCACATCTAAATTGCTGCCATGCGTTTAAGTAAAATGTTCAGAACATCCACCATCTGGATCTAATGTACCAACACACAAAACTATGAATAATCTTAAATGTTTATAGTCTGATTTATAGGATTAAGTGAGAACTAATCATTAAAATGGTTGTCTAAGAACAATTACAAAGACCTGGGTGACGTCAATTTCTTTCCATCTACAGATAGACAACACCGAGGACGTGTACAGTTTGGCTGGAAGGGTTGATGCATTTGCTATTCTAAGCCACAGCCAGACTTGAAGTAGGGATAAAATTAAGAAAAATGAAGCAAAACAATTCAATTAAATTTTAAACTGTGAACATTTTGTGTAAATAATCTCTCTCTCTCTCTCTCTCTCTCTCTCTCTCTCTCTCTCTCTCTCTCTCTCTCTCTCTCTCTCTCTCTCTCTTTATTTATTTATTTTTATCTATCTATCTATCGATCTAGTTGTTATTAATGTTGACTAGGTACCCCATGTAATTCGCTTTGAGCACTTTAGTGGATGTTACTCTATATAAATGCTCAAGTTTAGGTGTTTTATTTTTTCAGTTTTATAAATGTTTGCTTTACAAAAAAAAAACACTAACCGTGCTCAAAGCGCTTTACAAAGATTTTTTTTAATTGAAAATTTATCACACGTATTTCATTGGATTCCTTGCTCGGTGTGTATCACAAATCTTCATTGCTATTTGCCACAGCAATTCGTATATCCTCCGATGTGTTAATTTTCTATATTATTATAGACTATTCCACATCCCGTGCCCACGCGTGGACAATGATTTCGTCACAACTTTCTGATGGACTATAATGATAATTTCCACCTCCTACATCGTATTATAATTGAAGATTGTGAAAGTCTAACTTGACCCTAAATATTATCAAATGGATATATCTACACTAGATATATGACATTTCTTGTTTCAATCAAATGCCAAATTCTAGTCCATTCTACAATCGTGGGCACGCGTTAACGTTGATATCGTCACAACTTTCTGATGAATTATAATGATAATTTACACCTCCTACATCTTATTATAATTCAATCAAATGCCAATTTATAGTCCGTTCTACAACCATTCGTGCGTACGCGTCTGTATCTTCACAACATTCTGATGCGGCTATGTGGTCTAGTGGTATGAAACTCGCTTTCGGATCGGAAGATCCTGGGTACGAGCCTCGCGCTCGGCGCATAGTTGAGTCCTTGGAAAAGGCTCTTTACTCACATTCTCTCACCGTACTCAGGTGTAAAATGAGCACCTGGCCTTTAACAGCGTTGTCTTTGTCTGAAAAATTGTAATATCGCCTAACAGGCGTTATGTCCCGCCCTATATGTTAAATGTTGCTGTTGACCAGGGACCCCTTGTAAAGCGCTTTGAGTGCTATTAGTTGATATTGCGCTATATAAAAGCTCAATTTTTAAAAAAAAAAGATTTTTGGATGGAATTTACTGATAATTGGCTCGAACACTGGAACTGTTAAAGACGTTAAACCGATTTCTTTGCATTGGTCACAGTCCCATACTTTGAGATTTTACTTCTTTACGGTATATAAAAAAATGAAGGGTCTGGGATGAGTGATTATTTAGATGGTTTACAGTAGCAATATTATACACAGTGAACTCTGTTGTTATGATTAAGATCACCGAACTCCCCACATACTTGAACAGGGGTTTACTTTTGATGAGATTCACGTGCACTACTCACTAAAGTTGCCACTCTGGGTTGAAAAAAATGAGACAGCAAATTGTACACTTTGTACACACTTGACATAAGCAATTGTTACATTTTGATAGTTGAAAGCCAGAGGCGTAGCTGACTGTTGTGATTTCTCCATTCATAAAAAACTGGTAACAATATGGATTAAAGATGCAAATTTATCACAATGAGGAAAATGTTGAAGTATTTCTCTAGTGAGGCCAAGCGCGGAATTCGTGTGCGTGGCATGCGGCGAATGGCAATACTATTAATAGATTGCCCACAACCAGGAACTCCGAGTTGAGAGGAGAAATTAATAATTATGCCATTTTGATTATGCACCTCTTGTATTTGAAAATTGGGGTTTCTTTTAAAGGTTATACTGTACATAAATTAAATTACATGGAAGTTTAGATTCAGTGACATTTCATATAATGTACATTCAAACCACCCCACCCCCCGCCCCAACCCTAGTGAACATAATGGGGGCGATCTATATTCATGTTTTCGTTCAACCAAGTCATCGATCACATGATTTGTTGCTGCACAATGATTGGACATTTCTTAATAAATGTAAACACGCTTCTGTGTTTATGAAAGTTGTAAACATACCCATGAGCCGTGATGAGCAAAATGACCAATTTTGACGTTGGATGTTTCTCAAACTGTGAACACTTTTCACATCGTGGGTCATTTTGAACACACTTGCAATGTGACCAATGACTTCGAGCACATGGAAATGTAAAATAGATCATCCCCATTCAAGAATGACAAACATGTACCGTGCTCGATGGGTGACCAGTAGGTCTTCGTGCCATGTCTGGTGCGACCTGTCTTGCTCAATAGTTGGTCTGGGATTATTTTTTTGTGAAATTCATTTCTCTTTGCCCTGTCGAAGACGGGCGTAAAAATTCGGAGGACCCCCTGTGTCTTTGTGTATGTGTGTGTATGTGTGTGTGTGTGTGTGTGTGTGTGCGTGTGTGTGTGTGTGTGTGTGTTTTGGGGTTGTTTTTTTTTTTTGTTTGTTTTTATTTTTTTTTTTGGTTTCTTTTTTACATCATTGTCTTTGTCCTAAAAAAATATATAAGCACATAACTGGCTGCTTGTGTCGTCCACTATATTACATATCCGTTGTCCACCAGGGAAGAGATAAATTATAAACGCTATATTATTTGCTCACGCCATTAAATACAATTTTGTTGTTAACATTTTCATCACGGCAAAGAGAATCAACACACCATTATTGTAAACATTCTAAAGTTTGAGTCATATTTACTTGCAAACGATTAAAAGATCAAAGGAATTCGGCATTGTGAGAAAATTGTTTGGTCTATTCACTATCAGTATTCAAAATTCGTAATGTCACTTCTAAGCCCGCATGCAAAAAATCGCGGCACCACATTTGGTAACTTTGGAGGAATTTGCGATATTCCGTGAGCACGGCACTTGGAACGGACTATAGATAGTATGCACTTAGCTAAGAAGCTCACAACATTGCCATCCGGAAGTATACGGACAAACACACAAACTATGCGTAGCCTTAAACGTTTATAATCTGGATAATACAGTTTTGTGAGAATTACTCATAAACGCGAATTTCAAAAAACAATAATAACGACATGAGCGACGTCAACTTCATTCTATCTATAGTGAGAACTTGTCATATAGATGGCTGGATAAAACCAATAACAAATAGCTGAGTAACGTCAATTTCGTTCCTTTCGTACAAGCTCCGTGTGGAGGGCTCTTGGCAGTTATTCTTTGTCCACAAATCAAGGGACTGTTTGATAGCCAATGCATTCACTCAGTAGCCTGGAACTTATTCACGTCAGAGTTAATTAATTTAGTATAATACGTTTGTTTTTATTTGCGGTGATTTGGTCTTGTGGTATGACACTCGCTTTCGGATCGGAAGGTCCTGATCTCGAGCCTCGCTCGGCGCAGAGTTGAGTTCTTGGAAAGCGCTCTTTCTTACTCACATTCTCTCACCATACTCAAGTGTAAACTGAGTACCTGACCATTATCAGCGTTGTCTCTCTTCGAAAAAGATAATTGTAATATCACCTAACAGGCGTCATGTCTCTTTCTAAATGTTACGTGTTGCTTTTCGTCAGAGACTGTTTGTAATGCACTCTAAGCGGGTTTAGTGGAAATTGCGCTATATAAAAGCTCAAATTTATTGTGCCTTACTCATATAGATTGTATGCGCTTCGCTAAGAAGCTCACAACATTGACGTATGATGGACCAACACACAAAACTATGTGTAGCCTTAAACGTTTATCGTTTGGTTAATACAGTTTAGTGAGATTTAATCATAAACGCGGATGACAAAAAATACCTTAACAAAGGCAAGAGTGATGTCAACTTCATTCTATCTATAGATAGTATGCGCTCGGCTAAGAAACTCATAACATTACCATCCGGAAGTATAACGAACCAACACACAAAACTATGTTTGATCTTAAATGTTTATAGTCTGGTTAATAAAGTTTACTGAGAGTCACTCACAAACGCGGATGGCAAAATACAATAACAAAGGCTTGAGTGACGTCATCTTCGTTCTATATATACTGGGGCAATTTTTACAATACTTTAGCTCATCTGGTCAATAATTATGCTTAATGGCCTATTCAGGTGTTCAGTTAATTCATCCACGCAGGACG
>NC_088362.1:56760897-56783397 GCF_034508935.2 Berghia stephanieae
TGGGACCTCACTGCACCAATGCTGACCTGAGTGAATGCAACACAAGGCCCGGGACTGGCTGACTCACTGGCGCGACAAGATATGATGATATATATATATATATATATATATATATATATATATATATATATATATATATATATATATATATATATATAAATTCACTCACGCGTTTTTAGCTGAAACAGTCGTTTCCATGTCCTCCATTTCATCATTCGGCATTTCCGAGATACCGACTGATGAAATGAGGGCATGGATACGATTATTTTGGCTAAAAATACGTGAGTGAATTTATTTATTTTTATTTTTATATGCACTAACCTAAATTATCGAGCGACTGGAGGACACATGAGGATCCTTTATCAAACTACCAAGACACTTGCTGGAAAATATGGGAAACCAGAGGTACCAGTCAAAGACAAAGATGGGAAAACTATTTTTGGAAAAGAGGCTCAATCTGAACGATGGAGGGAACATTTCAACTGCCTTCTGAACAGACCACCACCAGACAACCAGCCAGAAATTTTGCCTGCAAGGAATGAGCTACCAATTAGCTGTGATCCACCATCGATAGCAGAGATTGTGGGTGCCATTAACAAGATGAAAAGGGGGAAAGCTGCTGGACCAGACCAGATTCCACCGGAGGCTCTAAAAGTTGATGCGGAAAGAAATGCTGAGGCCCTGCACCCACTATTTGAGAGAATCTGGAATGACGGGATATTCCCAAAGGATTGGAAGGAAGGACATCTTATCAAGCTTCCAAAGAAAGGGGACCTCAGTAATTGTAATAATTATCGAGGCATCACTCTTCTTTCTATCCCAGGAAAGGTTTTCAACCGTATTATTTTAGAGAGAATTAAGAATGCAACAGATGCTAAACTGCGGGACGAACAGGCAGGTTTTCGAAAAAACCGTTCAACCACCGACCAGATTGCCTCTCTGCGAGTCATAGTGGAACAGTCTATAGAATGGAACTCTCCTCTTATTGTCAACTTTCTGGATTACGAGAAGGCTTTCGACAGTATTGACAGAGCAACATTGTGGAAAATTCTGGCACATTATGGACTCCCTGAAAAGATAGTAAACCTCATTAAGGAAATGTATGAAGGATCAAGTTGCAGGGTTGTACATGAAGATCAGCTTACTGACAGCTTTGAAATTAAGACTGGTGTCAAGCAGGGATGCTTGCTCTCTCCATTCCTGTTCATCCTTGCCATTGATTGGCTAATGAAGGAAACCTCCAAAGGGAGAAGAAATGGGATACAGTGGACCCCCTGGACACAGTTGGATGATCTGGATTTTGCAGATGATCTGGCTCTTTTGTCCCACACCCAGGACCAGATGCAAGAAAAAACCACAATTATAAACAGCCTGTCGGAATCAATTGGTCTAAGAATTCACCCTGCAAAGTCAAAGGTCTTGAGGATAGGTACGCGTCAAAGGGAGCAGATCAAAGTTAAAGATCAGGAACTCGAAGATATAGACACTTTCTGCTATCTCGGAAGTATAATTGACAAGGATGGAGGCACGGAAGCAGAGGTGAAAGCACGAATAGGAAAGGCACAGGCTGCATTCACATCTTTGAACAGAGCTTGGAGAACTAAAGATATCTCCCTTCAACTAAAGCTAAGACTTTTCAACTCAAACGTGAAGTCTGTCCTACTGTATGGATGTGAAACTTGGAACGCATCACAGGCATGTATAAGGAGGGTACAGATTTTCGTAAACAGGTGCATGCGTAAGCTACTCAGAATAAAATGGATGGATAGAATAAAAAATGAAGAAGTATGGAAAAGAACACAACAGAAACCAGTGGGAGAGGATATAGGAAGAAGACGATGGAGATGGATTGGACACACGCTTAGAAAGAATGACTCAACTATAACAAAGAAAGTATTGGACTGGAACCCTCAGGGCAGAAGATCAAGGGGAAGGCCACGAGGAACATGGAGAAGAATTAAAGAAGCTGATATACAGAGAAGTGGTAAGACCTGGAATGAGATAAAAAAGTTGGCTCGGGATAGAGAAGGATGGAAACTGTTTGTCTGTGGCCTATACCCTGACCCAGGGTGAAAAAGGCAATGATGATGATGATGATTTTAGCAAATAATTATATACGCAGATAATTGGGTTTAGGGGACGTAAAAGAGTAGGATTTGAAGATCTTTATTGACGACCAGCATGTATTTAGACCAGAAAATAAGATGCCATCATTCTGGAACTAGAAGATCAATTGGACAAGGTATGTAACCAGTGATCCAGAGGACTGGTTTTACCCTTCCAATGGATTGGAACCAGTATTTTGACATCATAGTTTTGTTGCCTATTGACATCAAGGTTGATGTTCTTAAAATATGTTCTAATGATAAGATCAAAGAAAGAATAAATAATACAAGAAACACGCTTAGAAAATATGTTGACGTTTTTAATACGTGTTGCTATCTAAGAGCATTCTTTCCATTAATATAGAATATCTTACGTTGTCAAATTAGGAGAAAATAACTGCCCCTTCCTGAAAAGATTAAAATTTTGGCCAGAAAATTCGAATATCGATCGACTACAATTACCCTCATCTTGGAAAACATTCGTACGTCTGGGTATTGCAAAATTTGTTTGTACGTACGGCAGAGAGATGCATCATCAATTTTTACAATTCCGGGTCATTTCAGGTAAATAATTCAGAATGCTCAATTATGATGGGATGCCATTGTGTAATAGAAGCATTAATAGGAACGTATTTATAATGCGCTCGGTATGACCTTTTGGCTACATACACAAGCACTTACACACACACATACACACACAAACACACACACACATATATATATCCGGAGGGAAACTCATGCCCAAATACAAAAATACAAACAGGAAATGGAACAGAGACACCCCCTTCATGACCACAATTGCCCCAAAAGCAGGCTCAAATCAAGGAAAAGCTTCCTCACAGTAGAGAGCCTTCACCCAGACCACTCAGCATTCTTCCGCCTGGACAAATGGGTAGAATGGGACAAGACAGCAAACGATGCCCTCCAGCCCCCAACAGAAAAGCTCCCAGCAGGCACAGACCTCAAGAGAAAAGAATGGGTGGCGTTGAACAGAGCTAGAGCAAAGGTGGGAAACACCGCCACCAACCTCTTTAAATGGAAAATCTCACCGGGCACTGAATGCCCATGCGGTCACCCCAGACAGACCATGGACCACATCCTGTCTGAATGCTCGCTGGGACCTCACTGCACCAATGCTGACCTGAGTGAATGCAACACAAGGCCCGGGACTGGCTGACTCACTGGCGCGACAAGATATGATGATATATATATATATATATATATATATATATATATATATATATATATATATATATATATATAAATTCACTCACGCGTTTTTAGCTGAAACAGTCGTTTCCATGTCCTCCATTTCATCATTCGGCATTTCCGAGATACCGACTGATGAAATGAGGGCATGGATACGATTATTTTGGCTAAAAATACGTGAGTGAATTTATTTATTTTTATTTTTATATGCACTAACCTAAATTATCGAGCACTCTTTTACCTACAAGTAACCACCAACATTTATATATATATATATATATATATATATATATATATATATATATATATAATATATACATATATATATATGTATTATATATATATATATATATATATATATATATATATATATGTGTGTGTGTGTGTCTGTATATATATATATATTTATATATACATATATATATAAATATATATATATATTTATATATATATATATATATACATATATATATATAAAGTATCGATGCAAAAACTCATTGAAAGATCATCAAAGTTAATATAGGAACATTACGAAAAGATTAAGCCGATTTTGAAAAAAACATAAAATCATTTTTTTAAAATAGTTTCTGTGGTCTCACTGCTCTTCTGGTCTTGTATTTTATATCCGATTTCACAGTGACAACACTCTCATAATCTCATGGCCTAACACTTCCGTGTTTCTATTTCGTCTGCAGCCAACAATTCAACATAAAAATATAAATTGCTCAATCATTTTTTTTTCATTTGAAAATAAAAGTTGTTTATAATATATATATATATATATATATATATATATATATGTGTGTGTGTATATATATAATATATTTGTTTTCTTGTATCAGTCCGGGCACGCAATCTCATTGAAGACAATGTTTAGCATCACAAAACAAATTGTATGCATGTACGAATGATTTTATTCGGGCTAAATTATGTCTTAGAATGGGCTATGTTGCAGAAAGTGTCTTCATTCATTCCTTTTTGGTTCAAAACGCTGATTGCGTGTGTACCACGGACATGGATGTGGGGCTTCCCCGTCTGGTTGTGCTATTCAATGCGTGCAAGTGGCCCCTGGTCTCCAGAATAGCGTAACGTCTACGATTACAACAACAGAAAAGGTAACGGTTGTAGTATTTTCTGAACTGACCACTCAGGAAGTAACAGGCGATTGGATTCACACAGGAGTTGATAAACTTCAGACAGTAGCTTGTGATCTTGAAGGCGTGCAACATATCGTTGTAGTCAATGTCGACAAAGAAATGGATCATGAGATAAATATGACGAGGTAACCAGCAGATGATAAAGAGAATGACGAAACTTAGAACGACGTAAGCTACACGTTTTCTGGCTGCGATTTGTCTGCAGTTGCTGGCAGCTCCGTTCTTCATTTCCATCGGGACACTCTCGCTACTTCGGATCAAGATTCTTGACATTGCGATGTAGAAAATTGCAATGGTGTGAATGGGTAACAGGAAATAGACGACAAGTTTGATGATGTTGTAAACTTGTTGATACGTCTGGCCGAATTCCTCTGGGTATTGGCTGCAGATGGCAATGACTTCCGTCTCTGAAATTTGGTGTTTGGTCACGTTGCTGAAAGCTCCGTCAGGAATGGCGAAAAGAATGGAGATAAACCAGATTCCTGCAGCTAAGAGAATCGTCAGACGTGTTGTCCTTCCTGTCAGTTTGGCCATTGGGTCAACAATGGCAACGTAGCGGTCAGCGCTCAGTGCCATGAGGGAAAAGATGGAAATGCCTAGAGATGTCGTGTGGAGGAATTCGTTGACCTTGCAAGCAATGGTCCCGTAAGGCCAAGAGTTGAAGGTGTAGATGGTGCTGGTCAGGGGCACCGAAATCAGGATGAGCAGGAAGTCGCCCATGGACAGAGACACAACCAGGATGTTGGGAACGTTTCGCATGACCTGTATAAGGAAAAAGTGAAAAGAAAATTGAAAAGGTGTCATTGTGATATAAGGGACTGACGAATTTGAATCTTTTTTATTATAAGTTGCTTTTACATGCATCAAGTGAATGTTTTCTGCCTGATGAATGATTCACATGACCTAGATAGTCATGGAAAAGTAGAATTTGTTTCCTTCTGATATTATAAATTAACCGGATTTGAATCAAATCGCTTTACAAGGCTTCCCTAATCAACAGCAAAATGTTTATTATGGGGGACGAGACATGAACCATGTGTTCCAACAGAGACAACGCTGTTAACGGCCAGGTATTAACTTTACACTTAAAGACAGTCAGAAAATTTGAATAAAGAACTTTTCCCAAGGACTCAAATAAGCGCCTCTCAGAACAGGACTCTAAACCCTACGGTCCGAAGCCGATGGTCATACCACAAGGTTTCATAGCCGCAGATGGTGTCTGGCTCATATCTTGTGGTTGATTTTACGAATTCTCGACTTTACCTTCCAGTGAGATCGAATCGAAGGAAAGTTGCAGGGTTATTAATAGAACCAAAATAGAGCAATAATATTTCTTCATTTATTTTTTTCCCACATAATCAATCAACTATTTCAATATATAGTTCACACATCGATATGGAGGCCAATTATAGCCGATTAATCGATCTTTGTGACTTTATGGATAAGTCAGTAACTGGTATCGATTCATGTGAGCTGTTGAGGTAGCTATTAGCAGGATGAAAGTGTTTTAGTATCAAAATCCGATAGAAAATCGATTCGTTTTTACCGGTTATCGAAGCACAGTTATTATTTATTAGCTATCATTTGCATTGGTTTCATAGTGTCGATGTATTTATCTATGTTAATTCAGAAAAGCGAGTGTAGCAGGCACTTATGTTGATAATAACAAGAAATGAAGTGAGTAGGAAAGTGCCAGAAGACTATAGAGAATAAAAATTTTGCGGCGATTGGGGCTCGAACTCGCGACCTTACTGGTACGACAACTCCGCCTGGCTGAGAGAGTGTAGTTCTGCAGTATGCGCAATCCGCAACGCGGATCTTCATCATCACCACCACCACCACCACCACCACCACCACCACCACCACCACCACCATCATCATCATCATCATCATCATCATCATCATCCTCATCATCCTCATCATCAACATCATCATCATCATAAAATAATAAATAAAATTCTCTTTACTCATCCCATAGGGCAAATGTTGTCTCTAGGGTCTATTCCAAGGGAAGGCTGGAATAACCCAGGCGTCAGCCGCAGTGCAATGCCGCAAATTGAACTAGGGCGAGGTGACTTGCTCAAGGCCACACAGCGCAGCAGCAGCGGCGGGTGATCGAACTCGGTACCCGTCGGGTACGAAGCAAAGACTGTACCGCTGAGCCACGCTGCCCGTCGTTTACTTTGTTATATATCTTTAAAAATAAGAATCATTTTCACTCCCTGTATTTTACTATACATGCTAGTTTTCTTCTTGTAGTTTTGGGGTTTTTTTTCATCTCTCAAAAACATTCCTTTCATCTCTTATTATTCAGTCGTAAAAGGATAATTATTGTAAAAATCCTTTTCAACGAGAGTTCAATCCTACATAAGAGGGACAAAGAAAGATAATGAAGTTTGTGGTAAGGATTAGGACCATCGATTTAAAGGGAAAGTTCACACTCTTACCATGCAACATCTGGTCCTGAAGAGTCTGTCTTATGATATTATTAACATAATCTTTGCATTCCATAATTATGAGTTATCATCCTTGCCTGTTTGTTTTTTAACCACATGACTGAGTATAATATGTCATACGATCAAATTTTCTTCTGCTGTTTAGTCTAGTTATAGGGGTCCCGATAGATCAGTTGTTAGAGCACTCGCTTCACACGCAAAGGGACCGAGATCGATCCGGGGTGCAGACGAGATTTTTTTTTCTGATCCCCCTGTCTACCCGGTTAGGTCTGTTAGATCTGGCGGAAAGAAATTTGCGATAGACTAGCGTCATATCCAAAGGATAGTAAGCAATTGCTATTGTCCGTTTCACGCTATTAGAAGCTGGGCTAAACTCAGGCTCCATGGGCCTATTGGCTCTGACGGACTACTATGTAGTCTAGTTGTGTGACACTCGCCTTCGGATCGGAAGGTCCTGCGTTCGAGTCCCGCTATGAGCGGCGCATAGTTGAGTTCTTGGAAAAGGTTCTTAACTCGCATTTTCTCACCTTAATCGTGTGTAAAATGATAATACCTTGCCATTAACAGCCTTGTGTCTGTCCGAAAGAGAATTCTAATATCGCCTAGCAGGAGCCATATCTTGTCCTACATGATAAATTTTGTTGTTGGCTAAGGATGCTTGTAAAGGGCTTTGATCACGTTTAGTGGATGTTGCGCTATATAAAAGCTCAAGTTTTTTTTTCTTTTTTATTGTTTTTTTATCTTGTTATGATACGACTGTTCTGTCGTTTTCTGGGAAAAAATTCTTTAAAATTTTGGCCAGGACACTTAGACTTGTCCCTCAAATATTGATTGATTAAAATTACCCTCATCTTGGCAAAACACACAAACCTGGGACTTCGCGAAATGGTGGTGGTGGTGGTGGTAGTAGTAGTGGAGGTTGTGGTGGTGGTGGTGGTGGTAGTGGTGGTTGTGGTGGTAATAGTAGTCACAGTATTACCATTGTTGTTTTACTTATTTTTTTTTACATATTACAAATAAGGCCTACCATCATTGTCATCATAGTATGTAAAATCATCACTCAAGCCAAAGAGAATGTACGGTATTCAGAATTATTAAAAATGGATTCGGTTTTATTTATTTTTGAAATAAAATTGGAATATATGTGACCCATCGTCTCAAAACAATATTATGTCGGCACGAACCATATGCTTAAAAGCCGAATTAAATGTTAAACTGGTCAATAAGTATAAATTGTTGGCATTAGCACCCTAAAATATGGTGTCCATTCTCCTCAATAAAACATACAAACTAAACACAAGTCTGATATTTCTGACTATAAATTCAGTTTTCAATATCTTAGCCATCCCGACTTAATACCGTTTTGAGGCGAAGGTCACATTTTTTATATTTTCAATTGATTCAGCACAAGGATACTTTTATTTTTCTGGAGAAAGGATTTGACCCGCCATGTTTGGTATTTTGTTCTTTTTTTAAGCTATTATATTCAGTTTTTGCTTATTTTTCAATCTATTTTTAGAAAGTCAAATGATTTTCATTTTCAATTTCGTTGAAAGCATTAATATAAAGAATTGTGCTTTCTTGCGTCTTCTGTTGATCAAGATTATTTCTAGAAATAGTCGGTGTATCCAGGGTCATTCCGATAAATACCAACTGATTAAAATCGCCAAAAAAGGAAAACCATTTTGGATAATAAATAACTACTATACATTATACACCATCAAAGATCGGGGTGACCACAAGGGTTAAAATATTTAAGAGTAAAAACAGATGACATAATGAAATGGAAGAAGCACATCTATATATATATATATATATATATATATATATATATATATATATATATATATATATATATATAACAACAAAGGACATATGTACTTTTTTTCATACCATGTCAACTCCGACATTGTCATCCAACAGTAAAAAAATGTGCTCAGAAATACATGTGCACCTTATTACTGGTAACCTTCGATAACCTCGAATTAGTTTAAATTAGAGCAGCCAGGTGGCACATAATAAATAACTACTGAATAAAAATTCAACAAGAAGAAATATATTAAACGAAATGAAGTGTTTACAACTGAAAGATTGGAGATCAAATAATTTTTTTTCTCAGTGGATTATAATGGAGACATACAGAACACCTTAAAAGAACAAAACATCGACAACTTCATCATATCATATATAACCTTTAATCTTTCTCAATCACATACAAGCACTCATTTTACCCGTCTTAACCATCAACCATATGACTGGAATAATCTGCCCAAGTCACTTTAAACCAAATAAAGACAACAATTTCGTTAATACCAAAACAATACATCGGCTTCAAAATTAATCAGGCTCTAAATCTGGGACTGTAGACGAAGAAGAAGAAGAAGAAGATGATGATGATGATGATGACGATGATGATGATGATGATGATGATGATGATGATGATGATGATGATGATGATGATGATGATGATGATGACTAAGCACAAAAAGAAGGAGAAAAGAAGAAGAAGAAGAAGAAGAAGAAGAAGAAGAAGAAGAAGAAGAAGAATAAGAATGAATGAATGAATGAAAACAACAACAACAGCAACAACAGTAACAACAACAACAGTAACAACAACAACAACAACAACAACAACAACAACAACAACATAATCTTCCAGATCAACCACGACAACAATGAGATCACCGTGTCTTCTACGTCTTTGTAAACATAGAGCATCGAAATAGAAGTAAAGGGGCGTCCGTTACTTAAGAATAAATCAATGATTAAAAAACCATCATTGTCTATTTTCTACCCCTTTATCAATACTTCCTTGTTTGTATTACTACAGCGGCTATTATTCCCTCCCACTAACTCGCACCAAAACAACAAAACATGCACTTATTTTCGGGTAGTCTGGAATAGGAGTCCTGAAATAATTGAATAAGAAAGCTTTCTCTACTTTAAAAAATAGTTTTCGCCTCGTTATCTCGGTGAACCATGGCCAAAGAGTGCAAAAAAATATAGCGTTGTCTGTTTTTGTCCAATTAACTGACAAAGCAAATAGTTTGATTTTTTACAATGTATAAAGAATTTGTTTTTAATTAGAAAAACGAATTCGAAAACCAAATCAGTAAACAAGGTTATAAAATGGACAACATACGATGGACAACATAGATGAATGTATGACGTCAGAGAGGCAAGGTGGATCAGTGAATTGTCCTGTAACAACCGTGGACAAGATTATTATTATTATTATTATTATTATTATTATTATTATTATTATTATTATTATTATTATTATTATTATTATTATTATTATTATTATTATTATTATTATTATTATTATGTGATAACGATGGCAAAACTTTAGCCCCGGGCTTGTATCCTTGTGTAAGACATTACCCCCTATCATTATGTCACTTGACTCGGGTGTAAAGGAAAACCAAGCAATTATTTATAGTCGTCAGTGGTAGATTCTTGAAGAAAAGGAATGAAACTAAAAGGGACGCTCGAACTCGCTCTGTTTGTTTCACATCATCATGGCGGTAAGCATTAGAAAGATTGCCTCATAAAGATTGTTATTGATATGGCATAACACAAATTTATACATTCTTCATTTATAGTTTTTTATCTTATTGTTTAAAAATGTAGATAGATAGATAGATAGATAGATAGATAGATAGATAGATAGATAGATAGATAGACAGATAGATAATAGATAGACAGACAGATAGATGGATAGGTAGATAGATGGATAGATAGATAGATTAATAGATAGATAGATAGATAGATAGATAGATAGATAGATAGATAGATAGATAGATAGATAGATAGATAGATAGATAGATAGATAGATAGATAGATAGATAGATAGATAGATAGATATAGATAGATAGATAGATAGATAGATAATACATACATACATACATACATACATAGATACATAGATACGTACATAGATAGATAGATAAACTGCCCACCTTATTAGCCAAGACGGAGACAATGAGAGTACCATTGCCCACCAAACCGACCACGAAGATGATGGCAAAGATAATCGGTACTATCACCGCCCATTTGTCGTAGGCAACCTCCCACCTACTGAACAGGAGCTGGTCAAATGGGATGCTGGTTGTGTTGATACTTTGATTGTTGTCGTTGTCGCTATAGTAGTCGCCGCCAGCCTGAACGGTATAGCCGGCGACAGTTGAGTTGGTAGTTGTAGAGATTGTCGGAGGCATGGTGAGTGGTTCTCGGACGTTTTTCCCCGTCTCTCTTTGCAGCGGGTTTTTGATGTGATATCTTGGCTCTCTTGAGTCTGGTTGATTTAATTGTGTTTTGTTGTACTTTGGTGATGGCAATGAAGAGCAGCGGGTGTCTGAAAAATGAAAATTGACAATATTAATAACTGTTATGATTATAATTATCGTTACTATCAGCAGCACCATCATCATCATCATCATCATCATCATCATCATCATCATCATCATCATCATCATCATCATCATCATCATCATCATCATCATCATCATCATCATCACCATCATCTTAATCACCATCATCATCATCATAACCATCACCACCATGAACATGATCACCATAATACAGCGCAAGCGATCAGGTTAAGACACATTTCGTCTCTTTGAGATGTTGCCCGAGGTTGCCCGGTTTGAGAGTATTTGCCAAGGTGAAGGTCATTTAAATCGATCAAATTGTGAAGGACGATTTTTCAGTCCAAATTTTGATTATGTGATTTTCAAGAGTACAGCAGTTAGCTGGTTAAGTTTTATCCTCTTTCAGATCGAATGTGATAAAATCTTATCTCTTTCATGAGCAGCATGAAAAAAAAAGAAAACAAAAACAAAACAAAAACAAAATCGCGAATAACAAACAGTGCATTGACGTCAACCATTTAAGCTTTCAAGCAAATGCAAAACATAATCAAAATGTAAAGTTAATACATCGAATGTCGAAATAACTCCCAATACTGTTTAATCCTTCGTTTATGAACCAGGAACAACTTACCAAAATAACTTTTTTTTAAAAAGAAAGAAGAAGAAGAAGATATAAAATGATTACTAGCATGAAAGTTTGTGTGTGGGGGGGGGTGGAGGAGGGAGGGGGAAGGGGTTAATGTTTGATTAAATTTACGACCTAGTTCGCCCTCTCTCCAGTTGCGTCAACGGTGAATCAGACAAAAAGGACAACAACAACAACAACATTGACAACAACAATGACAACAACAGTAACTGCAGTAGCAGCAGTAGTAACATTAGCATGAGCAAAACAAGCAGCAACGAGAAAAATAACAATAACAAAGACCCTCATCCCCCCCCCCCCCCCCATTAGTCTTGAATCTTAAAAGCCGTAAGTAATCTCATCATAATACATTGAAATTAGATGATTGTAAATAACATAGAAAAACAGTGTAAGTGTAAAACAAGGAGCATCAAGCAATCTCATAGTGATAACAATGTCATGATAGCAGCTCTTTAAAAAAAAAATGTATGTCATAATACAAATGCCACAGCGTGGCTCAGCGCCACGGTATTTGCTTCGTACTCGAAAGGTACCGAGTTCAATCACCCGCCGCTGAAATGTGTGGCCTTGAGCAAGTCACCTCGCCCTAGCTCAACTTGCGACGCTGCACTGCGGCTGACGCCTGGGTTATTCCAGTCTTCCCTTGGAATAGACCCTAGAGACATATTTCCCCGATGGGATGAATAAAGGGAATTTTACTTTATTTTTTTAATTATTTATTAATACGATTTTAGCAAAATATATGAAACACAAAGTTTTGTGGCTCTCTAAACTGATGCTATTCGGTTCGTTTAAAAAACTCACAACATTCACCAGCCGGATATAACGTACTAACACATAAAACTATGTGGAACCATAATTTTTTACAGTCTAATTAATTAATTTAGTATAAACTACTCATAACAATGGTTGGTGTAAAAAAAAAACCATAACAAAGAGTTGAGTGACGTCAATTTCATTCCTTTTATATTTTGCAGAAGTGTAAATAGTTAAGATATTTTCAGATAAAAATCCCCTACTGTTACTGCCGCAACCATTAGTAAACAGCAAAAACATTTTACTGGTGAATTAATTGAAGTCCTGAAATCGCACTCACGTCAGCTCAGATCTGCTGTACTCTGGAAAAACGCATATTTGAAAATTTGGCCAGAAAATTCGTTCTCAAATATCTATCATCTTGGCAAAAACTCTCAAACCTGGGACTTCGCGAAGTCCCCGGTTTTAGAGTTTTTGCCAAGATGAAGGTCATTTAAATCGAACGATATTTGAAGGACGGGTTTTCTGGCCAAATTTTCAAATATGGGTTTTTCCAGAGTACGGCGGAGATCTTTCTGACTGTTGACCGTTCTAATCGCAAGGACACTACACGCCCAGATGGGATTTTAAGAAAGAAAATAATATAAACATACAATCATAAACAAAGAGAAAATATCAACTAAATTCAAAAGTTTATTTTAGGCAGTTTGTCAATTCAGAACGGAAATGGGAATATAATTACAAATTAACAAAACCGGTATAATCATATAACTATTATAATAATATTAAATAAATGAGTTATTGCTGAGGATGATGATGATGATGGTGGTGATGATGATGATGATGATGATGATGATGATGATGATGATGATGATGATGATGATGATGATGATGATGATGATGATGATGATCATGACGATGACGGATAAAATCAAATCAATAAAAATGATAATTTTATAACGATTTTATGACAGATTAACATTGTGACGTTTGTGTTTGTTTTTTTTTTAATTAATGAAATATTGAAGTATTTAGTTAGATTAAAAACAAATCTTAAGAGTGGGTGTTGGAAAACACTAAATTACCAACTGACATACACGATATAAAATGATAAAAAGGGAATAGGAATCAGTAGGGGGAACCAGTACAAATATTCACATTTTTAACTAGAAAACGGCCATACTGTGGAAAAACGCGTATTTAACGATTTTGCCAGCAAACTCGTCCTTCCAATATTGATCGATTTAAATGATCCTCATCATGGCAAAGTCTCTCAAACCTTGGACCACTCGAGGTCTTTCTATGGCAAAGTCTCTCAAACATTGGACCACGCGAGGTCTTTCTATGGCAAAGTCTCTCAAACCTTGGACCACTCGAGGTCTTTCTATGGCAAAGTCTCTCAAACCTTGGACCACTCAAGGTCTTTCTATGGCAAAGTCTCTCAAACCTTGGACCACGCGAGGTCTTTCTATGACAAAGTCTCTCAAACCTTGGACCACGCGAGGTCTTTCTATGGCAAAGTCTCTCAAACCTTGGACCACTCGAGGTCTTTCTATGGCAAAGTCTCTCAAACCTTGGACCACGCGAGGTCTTTCTATGGCAAAGTCTCTCAAACCTTGGACCACTCGAGGTCTTTCTATGGCAAAGTCTCTCAAACCTTGGACCACGCGAGGTCTTTCTATGGCAAAGTCTCTCAAACCTTGGACCACTCGAGGTCTTTCTATGGCAAAGTCTCTCAAACCTTGGACCACTCGAGGTCTTTCTATGGCAAAGTCTCTCAAACCTTGGACCACGCGAGGTCTTTCTATGGCAAAGTCTCTCAAACCTTGGACCACGCGAGGTCTTTCTATGGCAAAGTCTCTCAAACCTTGGACCACGCGAGGTCTTTCTATGGCAAAGTCTCTCAAACCTTGGACCACGCGAGGTCTTTCTATGGCAAAGTCTCTCAAACCTTGGACCACTCGAGGTCTTTCTATAGCAAAGTCTCTCAAACCTTGGACCACTCGAGGTCTTTCTATGGCAAAGTCTCTCAAACATTGGACCACGCGAGGTCTTTCTATGGCAAAGTCTCTCAAACCTTGGACCACGCGAGGTCTTTCTATGGCAAAGTCTCTCAAACCTTGGACCACGCGAGGTCTTTCTATGGCAAATTCTCTCAAACCTTGGACCACTCGAGGTATTTCTATGGCAAAGTCTCTCAAACCTTGGACCACTCGAGGTCTTTCTATGGCATAGTCTCTCAAACCTTGGACCACGCGAGGTCTTTCTATGGCAAAGTCTCTCAAACCTTGGACCACGCGAGGTCTTTCTATGGCAAAGTCTCTCAAACCTTGGACCACGCGAGGTCTTTCTATGGCAAAGTCTCTCAAACCTTGGACCACTCGAGGTCTTTCTATGGCAAAGTCTCTCAAACCTTGGACCACTCGAGGTCTTTCTATGGCAAAGTCTCTCAAACATTGGACCACGCGAGGTCTTTCTATGGCAAAGTCTCTCAAACCTTGGACCACGCGAGGTCTTTCTATGGCAAAGTCTCTCAAACCTTGGACCACGCGAGGTCTTTCTATGGCAAATTCTCTCAAACCTTGGACCACGCGAGGTCTTTCTATGGCAAAGTCTCTCAAACCTTGGACCACGCGAGGTCTTTCTATGGCAAAGTCTCTCAAACCTTGGACCACGCGAGGTCTTTCTAAGTCCCAGATTTGAGAGGCTAGGGACCCCTTGTAAAGCACTTTTGAACATGTTTAGAGGATTAAATAGATATTGTATAGAAAAGAATGCTCGATTAAATTAAGATCCAAATGATTTGAGTCTGCAATTGATTGAATATTTGGCTTTTCAGAAATTGTAAAAGGTTTTTACAATCCCTTTGCTACAGAGAGATTGAATGACCAATCTGTCACTTCGTTATCACGTCAATCAATGTGGAAGCAGTCAAAAAGTTATGCATGGCGTTTGTTGTGTTTGTTCGTTTGTTTGTCTTTTTTTCTACTTTTTTTTCTTTTTTGTATTTTTTTTTTTTTGTTTTTATGTTTTCTTTTCTTTTTTTTTTGTTGGCTTGTAGAGTCAATGGGTTTTTATTTCTCAATTTGTGCGTTTTCCCTATTTGAAAAAAAAAAGAAAAGAAAAAACGTGTTTTCGCAAATTACGTCAAATAAAGTTATGCAATTCCTAACCTCGAGCGTTCTGATGGATTGTCCGATAATCGTCATGCGTCATAATTATACTCGACATCGATACCAAAGCGGCTCCTACACCGTCAACTCGATAATCAAATGTGATTGGAATTTGATCAACACGGATAAAAAACGTCACAGTGCTCACTTGATCCATTACTATGCGGCTATACGGTCTTGTTCAGATTGAAAGGTTTGTGGTTCGAGTCCTGCTCTAAGCGGCGCATAGTTGAGGCCTTAGAAAAGGCTCTTTAATCACATTTTCTCGTGACATTTGTTAGGCGATATTACATTTTTTTTAGGTCATAGTTCTCACTTGATGCATTATTATGCGGCTATATGGTCTTTTGGTGTGACACTCGCCTTCTGATCGGAGTATTTATGGTTCGAGTCCTGCTCTGAACGCGCATAGTTGAGACCTTAGAAAAGTCGCTTTTATCACATTCTCTCATGACGTTTAGGACAGAGACAATGCTGCTAATCATCAGGTAAACATTTTCACCTGAGTACGGTGAGAGAATGTAAGTTTGAAGAGCCAATTTTTCAAAGACTCAACTAGGCGCGTCTGAGAGCAGAACTCGAACCTTGTTCTTTTCATTTCGGAGGCGAGTGTCATATCACTAGGCCGCAGAGGCACACAACATTGCAGAACAATTCATATTTTAAGAAGAAAAAAACAAAACAAAAGGAAATTTGAGTAAAATAAAATGGATCCGTTAAGCGCTATCAACAGACAGCAATGGAGATAGATGCATTGAATTTGGCACAGAAAAACAGAAGACTGTCTACCAGTATTGCTCTCCTTTTTAACACCCTGTAACTAAGGACACTGATTGATGTTCTTTGTCAGATCGAAGTCGAAGGGCAATCCACTACCGCAGAAATTCACCCCCAATGATCGAAGAGCTCCCAGCTCATTGGGGCCAGTCGCTGAATGTATTAATTAGATTGTCTCCCTTCTAATAGGCCTCTGAATTCATTTTGTTATTTCCCTTTGTAATCTATTGTCCGGCATAGAACCTAATCCCACTTTCAGCTTACAGCCGTCGCCCCCCCCCCCCCCCCCAACACCCTTTCCTGACCTCCCCCCCCCCCCCCCCCCCCCATTCCCCTGCAAAGTTGACTAGGCTAAATTCTCCCTTGTCTCTTTGTCTGCTATCTATCTATAGGGGAGGCATCTTGAAAATATAAGGAAAAAAAAAGAAAATGAAAAATAGAACTGATCTCCTCTGTGATGTAAACGGTTACTCATACGGCGTTACAGTTTTTGACCAATTCATAAGGAAGTGATCTTCAACATTTTTTCACTTTTTAATCATTATGTACGGCTATGTGGTTTTTGTGGTATGACACTCGCTTTCGGATCGGAAGGTACTGGGTTCGAGCTTCGTTCGGCGCATAGTTGAGTCCTTGGATAAGGCTCTTAACTAACATTCTCTCACCGTATTCAGGTGTAAAATGAGTACTTTGCCGTTAACAGCGTTGTCGCTGTCCCAAAAAAATTGTAATATCGCCAAACAGGCGTCATGTATCGTCCTACATGTTATGTAGAAGAAATCAGGAAAATCATAATATCTTCTCCCCCTAAAACATGTTGCCTCGACCCAATCCCCCCCCCCCTCACTATTACTTGAATATATGGATACTCTCATCCCCGCTATCACTAAAATAATCAACGACTCTTTACAATCGGGAACAGTCCCGATCCTTTCAAGCAGGCCATCGTTACTCCTCTTCTGGAAAAAGGCGAATCTGTCACCAGAGAATCTTAAAAACTTCAGACCAGTTTCCAATTTACCGTTTATTTCGAAAATCTTGGAAAAGGCTGTTGCAGCCCAACTGAACGATCATTTGGCAAACTACAACTTATAGATAGTATGCAGATGACGTCACTCAGGCCTTTGTTATTGTTTTTGCCATCCGCGTTTGTGAGTTGTAAACTAAACTGTATTAACCAGACTATAAAAGTTCATGGTTACACAGAGCTTGTGTGTTGGTCCGTTATACTTCCGGATGGCAATGTTGTGAACTCCTTGGCCAAGCGCATTCTATCTATATGAAAAAAATCAATCAGCTTATAGGCAACATCACAGCACTGAAGCTGCCTTACTAAAAATTCAAAACGACCTTTTGTGTGAGGCTGACATGGGTAATGTTTCGGTTCTGGCCATCCTAGATCTAAGTGCGGCGTTTGACACGATAGACCATTCGATTCTAGTCGAGCGTCTCTCCAAAAAGTTTGGATTGTCTGGAATAGTGTTAAAATGGTTCGAGTCCTACCTTATCGGCCGCACACAAACAACTCAAGTAAAAGGAATAAAATCTAAAATTTTTAAGGTTGACTTTGGTGTGCCCCAGGGATCTGTTCTGGGTCCCATTCTCTACACTTTATACACACAACCATTGGGAGGTGTTATAAGTCATCACAGTGCCACGTACCATATGTACGCTGATGACACCCAGCTCTACCAATCCGCAAAACCAAGCGAAATTAAAGGGTTACTGACATCGATTGAGAACTGCATTGAAGATGTGAAGAACTGGATGGTGGCTAATAAACTGAAAATGAACGACGAGAAAACAGAGCTATTATGTAATCCTAAAAATAACATTTGTGAACAAGACCTTTCGATTTGTATCGGTGATGTGAAAATAACGTTTTCTGAAAACGCCAGAACCTGGGAATTGATTTCAGCAGTGACCTGTCCATGGAATCTCATGCGACACAACTTACTGTATTGTGAAATTCACCGTATTGGCCAACTTTCGGCATTTTTAAATCAAAATTCCTTAAAGACTCTAGTGTCTGCTTTTGAATTTACTCGTTTAGACTATTGTAATTCACTCCTATCTAATTCCCCAGGTTTCTTACTTAATAAACGGTTTCAAAATCAAGCTGCTAGAATAGTTTTAAGAAGAAATAAGAGAGAACACACGACTCCAATGCTTTTGACTTTACACTGGCTTCCCATTAGGGCCAGGGTGCTCTTTAAGGTTGGAGTCATGTGTTTTAAATGTTTTCACGGAAGCGCCCCTGCTTATCTCGATGATCTTGTCGAACCATACGTTCCACCCCGTGCATTGAGATCAGGTGGTCATCGTCTACTTAAAGTGCCATAAAAGGGTAAAAAAAAACTCTCTGACAGATCCTTTAGTCACTTTGCACCGACTGTCTGGAACAATCTCCGCTTATCTCTTCGTGACGTCCCTAATGAACTCGCTTTCAGGAAACACTTAAAAACTTATTTATTTCGAGAATTCTTAATTTATTAGTTATTTTATTTGAGCAGACGATGATCACAGGATATGTATATATATATATATATATATATATATATATATATATATATATATATATATATATATATATATAATATATATATATATAAATATATAACTTTATTTTTTAAATATGTTAAATACTCGTAGTTGGATGGTGGAAGGTTTGTGTGTGTGTGTGAGAGAGAGAGAGAGAGAGAGAGAGAGAGAGAGAGAGAGAGAGAGTTAGAGAGCGAGAGAGACTGGGAGTGAGATAAATAGATAGATAGATAGATATAGTGAGAGAGAGAGAGAGGGAGAGAAATTTGAATGGATTGAAGTTATTGTTATTCGCCTAGAGCTTTATTGTATAGAGGAGTGGGCGCATTATAAATAAATTTCATTATTATTATTATTATTATTTTTATTATTATTATTATTATTATTATTATTATTATTATTATTATTATTATTATCATTATTATTATTATGTGTTGCTGTTGGCCAGGGACCTTTGTAAAGAGCTTTGAGCACGTTTAGTGGAGATTGCCCTATATAAAAGCTCAATTTTAAATTATTTTTTAAAATAACAGTGCGGCTTTGTGGTCCAGTGGTATGACTCTCGCCTTCGGGTCGGAACGAATCGTCCAGGACCTGCTCTGAACGGAAAAGACTATTTACTCCTATTCTCTCACCGTATTCAAGTGTAAAGTGAGTGTCTGGCCGTTAACAGCGTTGTCTCTGTCTTTAAAAAATGTAATATCGCCTAGCAGGCTATATTATGTTGTGCTATATTATGTTACGTGTTGTTGTTGTTGTGGGACCATTTGTAAAGCGCTTTGAGCAGGTTCAGTGGATATTGGGCTAGATAAATGCTCTAATTTTCATCAACGAAATTCTAGCGTTTTGAGGTAGTTAATTATCATTCATTAGCTCCAAACCGATAATTAGGAATTCAATGATAAGACGGTATGCATACATTCTTCATAGCCCTATCGTAGATAAACTTTGAATCGAAGATTAACCTGTAATAAATCACCGCTTGGGGGGGGGGGGGGGTTGCCGAAATCTTTAATATGCCATAACAAGCAATTCAATACGTCTCCTTCCATAAGTTAAACGTACTTTCTTCCATCGTCATAATATTTAAGAAATTCAAAGCGCTTAGGGCATGATAGATAAGTGCAATAAGTCACTGAGTGTAACTTTATAGATTTGTCAACACTAGATTGCCGGAACTTCTATACATGAATGATATACATAATATATATATAAATATAATATATAGATAGAATGCGCTTGGCCAAGGAGTTCACAACATTGCCATCCGGAAGTATAACGGACCAACACACAAACTCTGTGTAACCATGAACTTTAATAGTCTGGTTAATACAGTTTAGTGAGAACAACTCACAAACGCGGATGGCAAAAACAATAACAAAGGCCTGAGTGACGTCATCTGCATACTATCTATATATATATATATATATATATATATATATATATATATTATATACATATATATAATATATATATATATATATATATATATATATATATATATATAATATATAAAGTGTTGGTGGGTACTTGTAGATACTAGAGTGCTTGGTAATATTAATTAGAGAATATATATATATATATATATATATATATATATATATGTGTATATATGTGTATATATATTATATGTCTTGATTCATATTATCTAGCACTCTAGTATCTACAAATAATATACACACACATATCTTTTTCTATCTCTATCATTATTTTTTAGTTTGTCTGCTCAACTTGAGAAATACTATTGCTGATGAGAAAAAACATTTGCGTATATCCTTATGTTTATCTCAAATTTGCCAATAGTGCGGCTATGTGGTCTAGTGGTATGACACTCGCTTTCGGATCGGAAGGTCCTGGGTTCGAGCCTCGTGCTCGGCGCATAGTTGAGTCCTTGGAAAAGGCTCTTTACTCACATTCTCTCACCGTACTCAGGTGTAAAATGAATACATGGCCGTTAACAGCGTTGTCTTTGTCCGAAAAATTATAATATCGCCTAACAGGCGTCATGTCCGGTCCTACATGTTAAATGTTGCTGTTGACCAGGGACCCTTTGTAAAGGGCTTTGAGCACATTTAGTGGATATTGCTCTATATAAAGCTCATTTTTTAAAAAAATTTTAACAGTCATAAAGTGTTTTTAGCATTTAATTAAAATGACACACCTAGATGGATTGTCATACTCAGGGTCAATAGTTTATCTTTCATCTAATATAATCACATTTTTAAAAATTGAGCTTTTATATAGCGCAATATCCACTAAACGTGCTCAAAGCACTTTACAAAGGGTTCCTGACCAACAGCATCAGGTAACATAGAGAACGAGACATGACGCCTGTTAGGCGATATTCCATTTTTTTTTCGACAGAGACAACGCTGTTAACGGCCAGGTACTCATTGTACACCTGAGTACGGTGAGAGAATGTGAGTAAAGAGCCTTTTCCAAGGACTCGACTATGCGCCACTCAGAGCGGGTCTGGAACCCAGAACCTTTCTGATCCGAAAGAGAATGTCATTTATTTGTGTCATTTTGTCATACCACAAGCCGCAATAGTTCTCAACAATAGATCTCATTTACAACCTTTAGCATACTCAGTGTCAATATTTATCTCTCATTACGTTAAATAATCAAAAACCAAAAAAGAAAACAAAAAAAATTGAAAGAAATAAAATACCCTCAGCGTCGATCATCTTGTTTTTTTACAAAGCTCTCAATAAATCGAAAGACTGATAGATAGGTCTAGATAGATAGTTCTTCTACCGCGCGTTTCCGTTTCGGACAGTAAATTGTTTGTATAAGTGGCGTAAGTTCAAACATTTCCCATTTCTCTCACCGACTGGAACCGTCTAATGCGGACTGTAATCTCATTGGGTCCACATCAAGGGAGGTAAATAAAGCTGATGGACCAGAAGCCCTCATAGCGGAATTGTCCGTAAAAGTGGGCTAATGTGACCAGTGGTTGTTGGAGGAAGAGAAAAGTAGCGGTAGGAACTGGAAGACAATTTACGGGCTAGGGAGAGGAAATAATTAATGAGGAAAAAGGGGATTAGGGTGGTGGTCTATTGGAATGGTGGGAGATGTCTGTGAGATGTGTAAAGGTGTGAGAAGAGTGGGATGGGCCTTGAATAATAACCCTTTAAAGGCGGGGTTCGGTTTCTCTAAAACATGGTGTTATTATTATTATTATTATTATTATTATTATTATTATTATTATTATTATTATTATTATTATTATTATTATTATTATTATTTATCATCATTTTATTATTATTATTATTATTATGATTATTATAATTATGATTATATTATT
>NC_088362.1:56788397-56805897 GCF_034508935.2 Berghia stephanieae
TGTAACAACGAGAGACGGTGGTGGTTAGTGATGAGGTGTTCGGCTTTGAAAGATGTTTCCATGGCATGAGCGCGGTCTTCATCTTTATATTTGGACGAAATTTTGGGTTAATATCAGGTTATGAGTTTACGAAGACCACGGTTAAAGTATGGGTGTTTTGTTTTGTTATTGTTTGTTTTGTTTTGTGTTTTGTTACTTCTCAAATTTATTTAACATTGATAGCTTTGACACAGACGATGGTCGAACCCAGTTTCTTGGGGATAAGGTTACGAACTGAAGACTATACCACGCTGCTTCCGATTGTAACCTAGTCTTGAAGAAACCATAGCACTCAATGTGTAAATAAATCACAGTCTCTAGTTATAAAGCCTTTAAATAGAATTCAGAAAACGGCAAAGAAGGATTTTATTAAGACTTTCGAGGTATTAAACCCCAGACGCTGCCTCAAAAGAAATTGGAAAAAGTGATGTTGCAATATTTTTTCTTCTTCTGTTAACACAGACTTCCTGGAAATGATAAAAGCTCCAAGATTTGTGGAAAGGAGGGGGGGGGGGAGTATTTTTGTATTGTGTATTACAATTATTGCGTCTTCTATAAATAGCATGCCTGTGGGAGGGGGAGGGGGGGGGGGAATGTCCGATTTCGACCCGATATCTTGTTATTGTGGACGTTATCTATTGAAAGGAGCTTTTGACTTGTATTTTGTCCTATTCTATCGGAGACGGAGGCACCATTCAGAGGTCCCTGTGGTGATCAAAGACAATGTTTTGATATTATTTTGTTATTCGTGTTTTGCTTGTTTCGATTTCTTTTGGGTTTGTTTGTTTTAATCTATTTTTAGAAAATATAATAAAAGCGCATCATCCCCTCTGTTGTTAACTGCACTTCCTTTTTGAACTTGAAATCAATATGTACTTTAACTAGAGAGAGGGAGAGAGAGAGAGAGAGGGTGGGACAGAGAGCGGGGGGGGGGGGATATAACTGGAGAGAATGATGAGAATCAGAATCAGAGGTTCTAGTGAGGAATGAAGACCTGCTCTCTTTAACATTTTTTTTAGACAAATAAAACTTGAACTTTTATGTAGCGCGATATTCACTAAACGTGCTCAAAGCACTTTACAGGGGGGTCCTTGACCAACAACAACACGTATCATGTAGGACGAGACATGACGCCTTTAAGGCGGTATTACATTTTTTTTTTCAGACAGAGACAACGCTCTTGATGGCCAGGTACTCGTTTTACACATGAGTACAGTGAGAGAATAAGGGTAAAGAGCCTTTTCCAAGGACAGCCAGACTTAACATAGGAAGAGAGGAGAGAAAGATAGAAAGAGAGAAGGTGAAAGAAAGAGGGAGAGAGAGAGAGAGAGAGAGAGAGAGAGAGGAGAGAGAGAGAGAGAGAGAAAGAGAGAGAGAGAGAGAGAGACAGACAGACAGACAGACAGACAGACAGACAGACAGACAGACAAAGAATGATGATAAAAGAAATTGGTGTTTTTTTAAAAATAATTGAGCTTTTATATTATTCCATCTGTTGTAAACAATAGGCTACATCCTTTTTGCACTTGAAAAAATAGGTACTTTTAATGGATCCAGACAGAGAGAGAGAGAGAGAGAGAGAGAGAGAGAGGGAGAGAGAGAGAAAGAGAGAGAGTGTGTGTGTATGTGTGTGTATGTGTGTATGTGTGTATTGTGTGTACGTGTGTGTAACTGGAGAGAATAATGATAATCAGAATAAGAGACATGGATATGCTAGAGACCTGCTCTCTTTAACAATAACAGCAACAAGATTGTAGCCCAAATAGGATTGATTGGCGTGGCAAGGTCTCCGGACACAAATGATGGGCGAATGCAATGATGCATTAGAAACCTGTTTTTATGGACAATTGACGAACATTTAAAAAATGTAGTCCCTCAGAGCCATTCGGCCCATGGATCCGGAATTTATCCCAGTTTCTATATCGTGAAACGGACAATAGCAATTGCTTGCTATCCTTTGGATAGGATGCTAGTCTATCGCAAAGTATTTTCCGCCAAATCTAGCAGACTCAGCTACCCATATTTCACTACTGGGTTGACAGGGGGTCAGAAAGAAAAATCTCGACTGCACCCGTGATCGATCTAGGTCCCTTTGCGTGTGAAGCGAGTGCTCTACCAAACTGAGCTATCGGGACCCTCCTGGTAGACATTTACGGGGATAATTCACCAAGTGTGTTGTTTAAAGAGTTTACGAGGATTTAATAATGAGAATCAGAATCATGGATATGATATGCTAGTGAGGAATGAAGACCTGCAACAAGATTGTAGCCCAAATAGGATTGATTGGCGTGGCAAGGTCCCCGGACACAGATGATGGGCGAATGCATTGATGCATTAGAAACCCGTTTTTATACAATTGATGGACGTTTACTGGGGGGAATTCACTAAGTGTATTGTTTAAACGAGTTTACGAGGAATTTAGACACACACGAATCCACTCGTTCTCTCACGAACACTCACGCAAATACAAACAGCCAGATTAAACATAGGAAGAGAGGGTGGGGGGAAGATAGAGAGAGAGAGAGATAGAGAAAGGGGAGAGAGAGGGCGGTAGAGAGAGAGAGAGAGAGAGAGAGAGAGAGAGAGAGAGACGGACTAAGAATAATGATAAAAGAAAATGGTTTAAGATAAGTGATAGATTTAAAAATATGAAACGAGGGGGGGGGGGCGGTCCCGATAGCTCAGTTGGTAGAGTACTCGCTTCACACGCAAAGGGACCGAGATCGATCCCGGGTGAAGTCAAGATTTTTTCCAGGCCTCCCCCATGTCAACCCAGCAGTGAATGGGTAGCTGAGTTTGTTAGATTTAGCGGAAAGTACTTTGCGATAGACTAACGTCCTATCCAAAGCATAGCAAGCACTTACTATTGCCCGTTTCACGCAAGAAAAACCGGGATGAACCCGGGCCCCATGTGCCGAATGGCTCTGAACGACTATGAAAAAAAGGAAATAATAAATAAGATATGAAACAGACATGAAATATAACTATAGTTAACTCATTATATCTAACTCTATCCCTCACAACATCATGACAAAAGAGGTTTTAACGTTAGAATGATTAGAAAAGTGACAATATTATTATTATTATTATTATTATTATTATTATTATTATTATTATTATTATTATTATTATTATTATTATTATTATTATTATTATATTATTAGTATATTATTAATAATAATAATAATAATAATAATAATAATAATAATAATAATAATAATAATAATAATAATAATAATAATAATAATAATAATAATAATAATAATAATAATAATAACAATAATATTCTATTCATTAATTTTCTTCAATTTATTTGTTTCTTTTTTTTTATAATTTTCTAACGATCTGTTTATTAGATGTTCAACTTCTGTAACAAGATTGATGACTAATAGAACTGTCTCCATAATTAGATTTGAAAACTTTAGAAAATGCTATTCCAGCTGAATTCAAGAAAGAAAAAAAAACAATTGGCAACAGCATTAATTAGACAATGAGCGCTGTAACAAATCATAACTTTCAATTGAGAAAATCAAAGCACCTGCTTCCGTCTTTCCCTGTCAAAGAAAATGCCATTAATAAGATGGTTCATCTGCTTTGGCGTGAGACAGGAGATGAAATGGATGGAAAAACAATTTTGTTTGGAAAGGTTCATGAAGCATCTGAGTTAGATTTTATTTTTTAATTTACTTGTTTTTTAATTGTTCAAATAGCAGGGACTTGTATTAACTGGAATTGAGTTGTTTTTTTTTGTTAATATAATATAAATCGCGCGATGTCCATTAATCATGCTCAAAGCGCTTTACAAGAGGTCCCTGGCTAACAGTAACACTTAACATTTAGGACGGGACATGACGCCTGAATATTATTATCATCATTATGATAATCGTTATCATTATTATCATCATCATCATCATCATCATCATCATCATCATCATCATCATCATCATCATCGTTACCATCGTTATCAATATTATTATCATTCCCACTATCAATAATCATCCTTATAATCATAATAATCAATATTATAACTTTGTTGCTGTTGATGATAAATCAAAACACATGTCATGATCATTTACTGAAGTTGGTATTATTATTGATATTCTTCTTCTTCTTGTTCTTATTATTATTATTATTATTATTATTATTATTATTATTATTATTATTATTATTATTATTATTATTATTATATTATTATTATTATTATTATTATTGTACGTATTGATGGTATTACGATTGTTGTATTTTTGTGTGGTGTATCAGTTTATTTTTTGGTTCCATTTACCCTTTTTTTTCTTTTTTCTTTTTTTTTCCACTTTCATGTATGTTGGGATCAAATTGTTGATTTATTGGCGAAAGCCTAAGATTGAATAAACTTTGAAACTTTGAAACTTTGAAACTTTGGTATATGTTAGTGCATAAGGCCAATGTTTCTAATCAATAAAGAAATCAGTCAAAAACTGATTATTCTCTATATATTATTATTATTCACCATAAAGCTGATCTCCTATTGCACATGGCCTGAACGTATTGGAAAAAATCCGAGCAAAATTCTGTTTTCATGAGATAATTATTAGAAAGCGTGAAGTGGTGAGTGACAACAAAATGTTTTAACATCAAAATATAATAATATAATAATTGTGCGGCTATGTGGTCCAGTGGTATGACACTCACCTTTTAATCGGAACGTCCTGGGTTCGAGCCCAGAGCGACGCATAGTTGAGTCATTGGAAAGGCTCCTTACTCATAATAGGCTCTCGTCGAATTCAGGTTTAAAATGAGTACCTGGTCATTAACAGCATTGTCTCTTTTTCGTAAAAAAAAAAATTATAATATCGCCAAATAGGCGTCATGTCTCGTCCTAAATAATAAGTTTTGCTGTTGGCTGGAGGTCCCTTGTAAAGCGCTTTGAGCACATTTAGTCGATTTCGCGCTATATAAAATCTCAAGTTTAATAATAGCACGCAAGTTGTCTGCTGATCCCGTCATGATCTTGATCGGTTATTATCGACGTGTACATATATGCAGGTCTTACACCCGAACACACTCATGGGCCTAGTTTACCATTGTTGTAATGGACAATATTGTTCGTCATTTATTTTTCGTTGAGATTTTCATTACAACAATGACGAACCTATAATGAATTGGGTTACCAGACCTGCAACTAAGTGCGCGTTGGTTATTATAGATAGAACTTCGATGAGGAAGGAGGCAAGTAACACGTTCTACCATGTGTAAAAACAATGCACGTCCGGCCTAGTAAGGTGAAGAACGTCTGTGGATCATTAGCAACAAGAACAAAAGAGAAGAGAAATAGCAGTTTATGTATTGTTATAATCTATTCAGAGGGCGCTACAATAAGCTAGCACGGGAAGCAGTATTTGTTATATAATAGTGGTGGGCGATACTTTTTCTCGCCGAATCGATATTACATATATTATACAGCTTATTTTGCCCTTGCTATGAGTTAAAATAGCTTTCTAGTCTTAATTTTTCTACTAGATAAAGAACAAAATGCCCAGAGTGACAATGGCGAGTTTTCCCTGGTAATCAAATGTGCCCATAAAGCAATGAAAGAATGTGGTAAGCTATTATATATATATATATATATATATATATTATATATATATATATATATATATATATATATAACAGCGGATCTATTAAAGAAAGCTGACGGCACTAGCATTGAAAGCCAAATAAAAAGAAGAAGATGGCGTTGACTGGGTCACGTGGCCAGAATGAAAAAAGGGTCACTTCCTAAGACAGCCTTGTACTGGACAGTAGATGGGAAGAGGAAAGCGGGGAAGACCCAAAGAAACCTGGCGAAGGCCCATGGAGAAAGAATTACAGGAAGCAGGCCTGTCCTGAAATACAGCCACCGCAAAAGTAGCCGATCGCAAAAAATGGAGATGTCTGGTGGATGCCCTATGTGTCTCAAGGTCCGAAGAGGATTAAGTAAGTAAGTAGTAAGTAACTAAAGGGTGTAACCATAACATAATTTAATTCGTTTTAAGTCTTATCCTCTTATTATTCCGTATACGATATATGGAATAGGTTGCATAATATTAAATATCCTTATTTGATAGAGTTCTTGATACTTTTTAAATTCAGTTAAGGCTCGCTATTATATGCAACCCATTGATTACAATGTAAGGCGATATACTGTCGAGATTTCTTTTTCTGACCTCCTCGCTCCCCGCCCCTGTCGACCCAGCAGTGATTGTGTATCTAGGTCTGTTAGATCTGGTGTCCTATCCAAAGGGTAGCAAGCAATTGCTATTGTCCTATACACGCCAAAGACACGGTGATAATCCCCAGCTCCATGGGCCTATTGGCTACTCTTTAGAATTATTGCATTGACTGGTTGACAGTTGACATCTTTTAACCAAACAACAAAACTTTATTTTTCCGTTTCCTTGAAAAAAAAATCGAAATTATTCAGAAATGAGTCACGCAATGGTTATTGTTGGTTGTATTTGTGAGTTGAGATGTTTACCAGTCCAAGTTAAAATAACATACTAAGGATGGTGATGTCGAGAGTGAAATAATGTCATTCGTCCTACAGAGCCTTTAGGCTCATGGAACCGGAGTTTATCCCACTTTCGATAGTGTGAAACGGATATAAATAGCAATGGCTTGATACCCTTTTTGATAGAAAACAAGTCTATCATAAAGTACTTCCTGTCAGATTTGGTCGACCCAGCTATCCAATCACTGGTAGGTGGACAAGGAGGGGGGGGGGGGGGTACCGTTAACGATCTCAAATGAGTCAAAGTGATACTAAGCTACTAGAAGCTGTGGACTGTAAAGGGTAATAAACAAAAATGAATATAACAACTTCAAAAATAACAAATACCAAAGTAGGCTGAAGAATGGTCTTGAACACGTTCCGTGGTATTTTGGTCTTTTTTTTTAAGCTGTTTTATTCATTTTTGTTTATCTCAAATGAGTCACACATTTGTTATTTGTATTCATTGTATTTTTTTTAGTTAAGAAGTCAAACAGCATTTGCCAGTCCAAGTATTTCGACGATTGTGATATTGAGAGTTTAATAATATTGGACAGTCCTTCAGAGCCATGGAGCCGGAGTTTATCCAGGTTTCTATAGCGTGAAACGGACAATAGCAATTGCTTGCTATCCTTTGAATGGGACGCTAGTCTATCGCAAAGTACTTTTCGTTCAAATCTAACAGACTCAGCTAACCATTCACTGCTGGGTGGGCAAGGGGGTCAGAAAAAAAAAACCTCGACTGCACCCGGAATCGATCTCGTCCCTTTGCGTGTGAAGCGAGTGCTCTACCAACTGAGTTATCGGGACCCTGATGTTGGGTAGGTATTATGGGTATTGAACGTTTATTCGTAGCGTACAATCTAATCCTCTTTACACAACTTGAAACAAAATCAACACTCCGTTGCAGTTTAAATAGGATACTGACTAATCTATGGAAACAACTATCCGTTCGATTAAAAAAAAAAAAAAACTTGGTTGCGCGATAGCTGATTTATGAAATCAAATCACTTTACTAGTGGTTATATGACAACAGCAATACTAAACATTTAGGACATGTAGATACCACCTAATCGCTATCTCTTTTTTTCTTCTCTTCTTTTTTTTTTTTTTTGTTTACAGACACCATGCAATTTACGACCAGACACTCGTTTTACACATGAGTATGGTGAGAAAATTTGAGAGAGAAGACTTTTCCAAGGAATCAGTGTCGCATCGCCCACTTTGGGACTCAAACCGGGTGTCTATTGGTCAAAAACAGTATCATACCACTGAGCCATAAAGCTTTCGTAAAAAAAAAACGAGTCATACTCCCGTCGCTAAGCATTATTGATCTTGTAAACATCTAACATATTATGTTATACAGAAATGAGTTTAAACACTTACATTGGGTCCTGTAAACATCTAACGTACTTTATTCAGGAATAGGTTTATCCATTTATATTGGGTCCGGTAAACATTTAAACTATTTTATACAGAAATGAGTTTAGACACTTAAATTGGGTCATGTAAACATCTAACATATTTTATACAGGAATAAATTTAGACTCTTGTATTGGGTCTTGTAAACATCTGACATATTTATACAGAAATGAGTTTAGACACTTAAATTGGGTCCTGTAAATATTTACTGCAAGAATGAGTGTATCCGCTTATATTGGGTCCTGTAAACATCTATGGTATTTTATACAAGAATAAGTTTAGACATTTATATTGCATAGGTAAATGATAGGGCAAGATGTGGGATTTTTTGGTATAATGCCAGAATGCAGAGAAAGTAATAGGATGTGACAGAAATCGAATGAAGGTCAGGTGCGTCTGTCTATACCTGTCACCTGGATACAGTCATGTGATAAATTATTATTACTATTATTTCTTCTGAACGTGGAGAGTAAATTGCAAGGTGCAAACTGAAGGATTCGTTAAATTAGTTTTTTGTTTTGTTTTTATTGTGTTTGTTTGTCTGTTTTTTATTGATTTTTTTTGTTTGGGGGGGGGGGGTAGGTTTTTTTCTCTTTTGTATTATTTATCTCGTTTTTCACATGTGGAAAAACAATATTATAAAGACCAAAACAAAAGAGGAATTCAACGAAACGACTATAATGATATTGTTTTTAAAAAAATATAATTGTTAATGAAAAACGATGGGTATTTATTTATATATATATATATATATATATATATATATATATATATATATATATATATAGATTTATATAATATTATGTATATATATATATATATATATATATAATATTGTTGTATCCCTTTATATGTATAGATAATATGCGCTTGGCTAAGAAGCTCACAGCGTTGCCATCCGAAAGTATAACGGACAACACACAAAACTCTGTGTGTAACCATGAACTTATATAGTCTGGATAATACAGTTTAGTGAGAATTTCTCATGAACGCGGATGGCAAAAAACAATCACAAAGACCAGAGTGATCTATAGATAAATTCAATTTCACATTGTTATTTATTCCACTTTCATAAGAATATTGGCCTACTTTCACAATATTATCCGTTTCATAAGAAAGAAGTTAAATTAAATTGAAATCATAATAAGCCAAACACTATCTAATCTAGCGAATTCTACCAATCTTTTCCACTGGTTATTGTTTGCCTCTATTGCATTTCAATATTGATTCCAGACGTTGTTATTAGAAATCTCATCATAAGGAAGTCAGCTACTACTACTACTATTACCACTTCTACTACTACTACTACTACTACTACTACTACTACTACTACTACTACTACTACTACTACTACTACTACTACTACCACTACTACGACTACTCAATCTTTAGACAAATGTTCTCTCCATCATCTCTTTTAAGATAATATTCGCATTAATTCGACAGTTTAAACGGAGGGCGTTTCAGTGAATATCGAAATTGTTCAAACGCTGTAAGCAATATGATTAACATTATTAATCAAAATTTGCATTTTGTAATCAATTTTGACATATTTCGATGCTCACTGAAACGACCATGGTTGTATACAATGAAAAATGTTGACTTGACGTCATGCAGCCCTTTATTAAAATTTCTAGACAGCCTGTTAGTGATTAGTTCTCACTAAAGTATATCAGTCAAAATATAAGCAGTTTTGCGTGTGAGTATATTTAATGTGTATGACGGGTGTCATAAGTATTTTATCTAAACGCAAAGCAGCAATATCAAATCTACGTATATTTGATAAATTGTACCTATATCATGAACTTTATACAGAGCATTTAAAGGTTTTTATAATATATTCGCTCTTAACCCTCTCTTTACCAACTATAGGAAAATCGTCACATTCGTTACGATACAACCAACATTTTTCTTATTCGCTTTTCTCTTTACATCATAAAATTTAAAGAAAATGAACAGTGTGTTGTAGAGCATGTTTTTTCTAAAGAAATTATTTATCGCAAAAACTTACCGCTATTTGTTTGAGTTATAAGAAAATAATTTTTGTATTAGTTGGGTGTGAAGTTTTGGGGGAAAGTCATGAAAATTGCTGGTAAAGAGAGAGTAAAACGACACGTTACGATACACCTTAAAATATTTTTTTAATAGGCCTTTTGCGTATGCGTTGTAAATTGCGTGAACAGGTGAGGAGGAGACGCATTTAAGAGTGTCTTCAAAACACGGAATCAGTGTTTATTTTGCGAGTACAAACGACTGCCGTTATCACAGCAGCCAAAGATCAGAGGAAATGCTGCACGTACCAAAACACTGTGATAAGGAAATGTGATATTTATTTGACTTACCGTTGTGAGCGGCAGGTGATTTGCCTTTAGGGTTAGATATGACGTATCCACTTTGCTGCTTCTCTCGGCGTAGTTGGCATCGTCTTTATAGTTACAAAGTAGCAAGAGTACACCGACAGTTTCTTTGGTCCCAGTTCAATGAAATCGAATACAAGTCATGTAATAATCAAAACACTTTGTCACAAATCTTCTCTGTTCTTTATCAATCAAACGGTTATTTTAGCAGCTCCACTTGCCTTCTCTTTTAATATTTTAGTCGTCGAAAAATGAATATCCAAAGCACTTCGTCATAAATCTTTTCTGTTCTTTATCAATCAAACGGTTATTTTAGCAGCTCCACTTTTCTTCTCTTTTGATAGTCGGCACAAGTTTTTTTTTTAATGTTCTTAAACTTGATAAGAAATAATTGCAATATGTTTTCCAATATGTTTGTAGGAACTTAATATAGAATAGTTGAAACAATTTTATAACCCTCTCAGGGATGTTTTTCTCTTGAAAATAGATGTTATTATTTTATTGAATAATTTTTCTGAAAGTGTGTCTCAATTTGGTACTTAGCACACATACATAAAAAAATAACACGTCTTGATTTGAAATCCGTCAGATGTTAATGTTTACAGTAACTGGCTGATTCAATACGAATAATATTGATTATTTATAAATCGTATCTTTTCAATCACAGCTTGCGGATAGATCATTGGAGAACATAAGTCTTTAGTATCTTGCCTAACTCAATTGATCTTTGTTATGTTTTTAACTCCTCAAGGACGAATAGTAGAATTTCAACCACAATTCTTTTTTTTATTGAATGGTTTGTTATATATAAGATTTTAAAATGTTTTTCAAATTATCTTGAAAACCATAATAGCTCAATTCACCGATAGTTTTAGGTTATTTATTTTATTGTGTTCAACACCAAAATAACGTTTGTGGATATTAATTTAATAACACGTTGAAATCATCAACTTTAAGAATTAAAAAATAAAGAAAAAAGAGCTAGCGTTTAATTTGAGCGTGATTCACTGTAGTTTCATTAATTCACAACATAAAATTCCACGTAGTAGTAAAAATAATATTAATAAAAATTCATTCATCAATTTATCTCACAAAATGTCTGAAAGAAACCAGCAGCGATTTAACAGAGTAATAATATTATAATTACCATCTCAATACATGGAAACGTGTTGTCAATGTATTTAGAAAAAATCTCAAATAGAAAGCGGGCTCTATGCAAATTTCTTATTTATACAGACGTACATACATACACCTCGCCGCCTACATCATCAATGACTCGATTTTCCACCACCACCAACCACCACCATAACCATCACACTAGCGGCCGGCAGCATCAGCGCAGCATCGTCCACACCGTTACACCGTCCGTGTCTTTGCCTGGAACCGCCGACGAAGGATTTTCAGTCTCTCTGCTCTGGTATGGCAAAGGACTGACTGACAATTATTCCAAGTCCAAATTATAAAAGAAAACACACAGACACAATATACATACACACACAAATACACACATACATTCACACACACACACACACACACACACACACACACACACACAGACAGACAGACACACACAGCGCCGTTCCCACAAGTTCCCGGAACCACCCGCCGCGTACTGGCACTGTGGGCTTGTCACAGGTGAGAGAGCGGCAGGGATGGAAGATAACAATATTATTCCAAAATTTCACCATCCAATTGGTAAAGTCAGATAGTTGCCAGGATTTCTGAAATTATTTTTATTTATTTATTTTGTTCTTTTCTTTTTTACCTTTATTATTATTTTAATTTTAAAGTTTCTTTTTTTCTGTTTTATGTTTGGTTTCATTCCAACTTAATAATAGTCTTTTACTACTGCTGTCAATAAGAGTCTTGTAAAAATTGTAACAACTAATTTAACTGTTTGTTTTGTTTGTTTTTGTTTTTGTTTTTGTTTTATGTTTGTTTTTGTTTTTTGTTTTTTTTTTTTTTGTTTTTTTTGTTGTTTTGTTTTTGTTTTTGTTTTTTGGTCAGTTTCACGCTATAGAGACCGGGATAAACTCCGGCTCCATGGGTCTTAAGGCTTTGAAGGACTACTATTATTTTTATTTATATAGCACAATATCTACTAAAGGTGCTGAAAGCGCTAAACAAAGGAGGGGTCTTTCACTAACAGCAACACTTTTAACTTGCAAGACGAGACATGACGCCTGTTAGGCAATAATATATTTCTTATCCAACAGAGACAACGCTGTTAACAGCCATGTACTCATTTTACCCCCGAGTACGGTGAAAGAATGTGAGTAAAGAGCTTTTTCCAAGGACTTTAACCATGCGCGCTCAGACCAGGGCTTGAACCCTGGACCGTCCAATCCGAAGACGAGTGTCATGTCACAAGACCACATAGCTATATAGATAAGTGATAGGTCATCATTTAAATCCAGCCTGAATCATTTCATTTCTTGAGCTTTTATGTATCCACCAAACGTACTCAAAGCGCTTTAATACGGTTCCTGACCAACAGTAACACGTAACACTTAGAACGAGACATGACGCCTGTTAGGCGATATTGCAATTTTTTTCCGACAGAGACAACGCTGTTGGCGGCCATGTTCTCATTTTTACACCCCGAGTACGGTGAGAGAATGTAAGTAGAGATCATTTTCCAAGGACCCAACTATGCGCCGAGGGAGGCTCGAACCCAGGACCTTCCGATTTGAAAGCGAGTGGCATACCACTAGACCACGCAGCCGTATTGATAAGTTACAGTCATCCTTTAACTCTCTCCTTAACGTCCATTTTCCAATTTTTTTTGCAAAACTTCACACACACCCAGAACAAAAATAGACATTTCTTACTAAAACAGAAAAGCAAGAAGCATATTCTAAACATAATATTGTCCAGCAAAATGAGATCTTCAAAACAGTGTCGAGTTTTTATAGTTATAATTCACATATTTTTTAAAATATTGTTATGTACAAGTGAAATCAGAAAGAGAAAATTGTTGATTGCATCTTCACAAATGTGACGATTTTCAGTTCTTGAGCTTTTATGTATCCACTTAACGTACTCAAAGCGCTTTGATACGGTCCCTGACCAACAGTCACTTAATTATTAATAGCGCGAAAAAGAGGCCCAACGATTTGTGCGGGATAGTCTATTGTCCCATTTTAATTCGTGCTTCTTTACAAAGGAGGATACTATTTCCTGCCCATCAATGTTTTGTTTATTCATCTTAATAACGCCACTACCACATTATTATCTCATTCATCTGTAGTGTTTCATTCATCCTGTTTTATTGATAAAGGGTTCATTTGATCTGCTTTTGTAATTAAATTGAAGCCTACATTCAATTTCACATTGTTATTTATTTCTTCGAGCTTCGAGCAGCAACATACACTGTCCAACAGTAATACGTAACATGAAGTAACGAGACATGACGGTTTGGAAGGAGCGGGTTAAATCCTGCCTTTATCACTTCACTTCCGTATACATAACAATAATAATAAGGCAGTTAACTGGCTTGCTTAGCTAGGATTTTGTGTTATGATATTAATTTAGGTTTAGAGCGTCTTGAACTTCACGTGTAAATCAAGCCAAAGGCGTGAAGATGGCACGTTGACATGGTGTTGTTGACATTAGAATGTGATCGATATGTCACGTTTCAATTAATCAGTAGATGTTTTGGCCAATCAAAACATGGAATTTGTGACACACGTCCACACGTGCTCGGACAAGCATGGTTGTTAGTTTATAAACAATAACGTGAATGAAGTCGACCTCTTTCTGATCATTGTTATTTTTTTTATACCGCCAAAAATGGGTGACTAGTTATCACACGATTTTTTCGATCAGATTATAAACGTTTAAGTTTACACAGTTTCCTGTGTTGGTTCTATTGATCAAGAGGTAGAACAGTGGGTATTTTATTTAGACACATACCATCGGTAGTAAAGTCTGTGTAGTTTGATTTGTTTACCAATCATTGCCATTGTTTACATTATGACAACTGTCCGAGAGGCGTGGCTATCTAAGTGTCTATTAAAGGGGGAATGAAAAAAGATGGTCCAGAATAATGCTGCCAGATTGGTCTTTCGAAGACGGAGGTTTGACTCTGCACACCTCTCCTTCTAAGATTACACTGGCTGCCTGTTGACAAAATGGTCAAATTCAAAGCATGTGTCCTAGTTTATCGTTGTCTGGAAAACACTACCCCTCCCTACCTCACAGAACTCCTAAAGAAATATTCAACAACCCGACGTTTGCGTTCCTCAAATGATACCACCCGTTTCGGTATCCCACGCGTTCGTACAAAGTTAGGCGGGAACAAAGTCCTTTTCTCATTTGGTCCGTCTGTATGGAACACCCATTCCACAGAGCATCCGGAATACAAATCACTGTCTGTTTTTAAAAAATCCTTGAAAACATTACTTTTTTGATGTCATATACTTTCTATATTATTGTTGTGTGATTATGTAATTTAAAGCGCCAAGAGCCTCATTGTTGAGGATAGCGGGCGCCCTATAGAGTCTATTATTATTATTATTATTATTATTATTATTATTAGTAGTAGTAGTAGTAGTAGTAGTAGTAGTAGTAGTAGTAGTAGTAGTAGTAGTAGTAGTAGTAGTAGTATAGTAGTAGTAGTAGTAGAAAGTAGTAGTAGTAGTAGTAGTAGTAGTAGTAGTAGTAGTAGTAGTAGCAGTAGTAGTAGTAGTAGTAGTAGTAGTAGTAGTAGTAGTAGTAGTAGTAGTAGTATATAGTAGTAGTAGTAGTAGTAGTAGTAGCAGTAGTAGTAGTAGTAGTAGTAGTAGTAGTAGTAGTAGTAGTAGTAGTAGTAGTAGTAGTAGTAGTATAAAAATACCAATTTCCCTTTTGCCGTCATTCCCGTGGTCTTGTTTGGATAGGAATCTGATCTATTATTGATGCTAAGCGCGTAGGGAAAATACTCTAGTCAAAGCGATACTACTAGAAGCAGTGGATAAAAAAAAAAGTAATGAGCAAGAATGAATACACCAGGTTCCAAAAAGAACAAAATACCAAACACCAATCGTTTTGGGCTCAAAACCATTCTTCAGCCAACAACAACAAAAAATGTCTATCCTGTCGTTGATCTGGTAGGGTAGGGTGGTGGAATTCCACACCCGGGGTAATTCCATACCCACATTCATTAGAGCAAGCTCTTCGCAGAAGGAATGCAAAAAGGCCATTTGGATACTGTTCAAAGTTTTAACTGCCGTTGATTTCTGTTTGAACACAAGAAGCAGACACTTTTACTACTGTTGAATTCTGACAATTTTCCAAGTTTTTATGAGCCCATTGAAAGTAAGTGCAACACTCATGGTTTTCAAATGTGGCAAAATGTTATTAAATACTCTTCAACTTTGAAGCTCGAGCTAGAAATGCTTAATCATTCATCGGATATGTAAAATTTACCCTCAAACCTTTCTAGATGCTTTAAGTAAGTTGTTGTGTCTATTTTAGATTCATAAAGGTCAGGGAAATGCCACACCCAAAAGGTGTCGAATTTCTCGTGTCTTTTGTGTGAAAATATTTGATCAAAATCCTATGTCTTATCCTATCTTATCTTACTAAAGGCTTAATTTAGGAATTATCCTTTAAATGCCTTAAAGAATAGTTTATAATTACAGAATTTCATAAAGCTTGCATTGTATTATTCACAGACAGTTTTACACAACTTGGAATGTAAGGAAAAATATTTCAACACTGCAATGTAAAATCGGAAAATACTCTCATAGAAAACTGGTGATTGAAAATCGGTCATGATCGAATGAATCCTAAATGTACAAAGTTCATAGCACAATGAAATATTAATGACAAAAATAATCATGAAATCAATAACGATAATAATCATACATAAGTTTCTGATAAATTATCATGATTTAACATTGTTTCAATATCAATGCATTTTACTTGCCAACATTTACAAACCAGTCTACAAAATCATGAAAGTAATGGAATAATGACAATTAAAAGTTAAATAGGTAAATAAATAAATGGATAAATAAATAAATGAAACAAACAAATAAATGAATAGATAAATAAATAAATAAATAAATGATAATTAACAAAATCAAATTGAATTTTTAGTAAAATAGAATAAAACATATTAGTCATACTTAAATCTCAGAAACTTTAACTTCCTATTAACTAAGATTCTAAACTGATTCAAAGAACATGCATTTTTTGTTAAAACAGAGACTATTCCTTGTTTTCACTACACATTTAATAAATGAGTTCTGTCTTATTTTGGTTTGACATCTTGGAATATATATTTTATATTTGTCGCCTCTGGTATATGTAATCTCGGAAAATGTAAACAAAATTGATGGTTTTATATCATTTATATTATTATTTTGTGGAGCTGAATTAAGTCTCCCCTAATTCCTCTGTATTTGAGACTAGCTAGATCGAGGAATGCTAAACGTTCGTCATATGACATGTTCTCAAGTCCCTAGCAATGTCAAAGGTTTTATTTTACAAAGAGAGGCCCACAACATAGTTTACTCATTGTTTGTCTTAGAAAATTCTTGGAAGTGTGTAGCCTATTAATACTATTTGAATAATACGCCTTATTGTGGGCTTATAAGATGTCACGTATGTATGCCCATGCTTTAGAGCTGGATCTAGCAGGGATTTCTGTTCATGTGTTTCTCCTTTTTCTATTGAGATTGGCTAATCACGGTGATGAATTACAAGAAAAGACGGTGTCGTATGACCAAGCACCTGAGCTATCCGGACCCCCGCCAATGCCTATTGGTCTCATGTCATGGTCTACAAAGATTGTTGTTGTGTTCATTTCAGACGTTAATTATAGTTCCTGGTTGTTTCATTCTCGTGTTTGCATGCTTGTCATGATGGATGTGGAATTATCCCAAAATTATGAAAATGCGAATAAAGAGAAAATTTGGAATTTACGAAGTGTCGTTCCTTCTTTTACTGTTATTTGTACAGAATCCAAGTGTGAATGGCTGTGGGATTTTTGTATTCTGTTTGTGTGTTCACATCATCAATAGAAACTTTATGACAATAAACTGAAAAAGTTGGATGTGGAATTCTTCCACCTTGCCCAATTTTTTAGTAATATACCTTGTTTTCATTGGAGGGGGGGGGGTGTTGCCTGAAGAAGGGTTTTGAGCCCCAAACGTGTTTCACAATTTGTTTTGTTTTTTTGTTGTTT
>NC_088362.1:56808397-56820897 GCF_034508935.2 Berghia stephanieae
AATCAACTAATTTTGACACTGTAAAAAGTTGTCAATTTGCGTCATCTATTTATGACATCAAGTATTATTATTACTTCCGTTGTGTTGTTGATTAAGCGGTGATCAGTTTTGTTATGTAGTATTATGTTTTAATTGCGTGTATATTTGTGTGTGTGTGTGTGTGTATGTTTGTGTGTGTGTGTTGGCATTTTTCAGCAAATCGTGGCATTCATAGTGATATTATTCACTTGATCACATGAAGGTATTTCAGTCGCCATTTTGATTCTTTTTTTTTACTATAAGGGTTAGCTCGAGAGGTTAGTAATAAGTGTTATTAAAGGTGCTAGGGTGTTTGTTTTTCCATAAGTTAAGTAAAGGGGAGACATTCCAAAAGCTCCTACATCCCCAGTATTCTTTAAATTTGTATTTTCACCGTTGATATTTTGTCAGGCATTTATTTATTCAGTTTGTCATATAGAAGTATTTTAAAAACTCTAGAACAAACCTTGATAGATTTGTGAAAGTTTAAAATTTCCTAATTTGACCATTGTTGTGATTTGTTAAGTATTGAAAGGTAGCTCGAGAGGTTAGTCATAAGTGTTATTAAAGGTGCTAGGGTGTTTGTTTTTCCATAAGTTAAGTAAAGGGGAGACATTCCGAAAGCTTCTTCATCCCCAGTATTCTTTAAATTTGTATTTTCACCTTTGATCTTTTGTCAGCACGGTGGTAGAACAGCAGATTCAAAGTTCAAAATTCCAATTCCAATAACGGATAACAGCACCTGTAGCATCAGTCGCCAATTAGACACAGCTAAGTTACTGAAGAGTAGTTCTCTCATAATTTGGGATGAAGCACCTATGATGGACAGGCGTGTGTTTGAATGTGTGAGCAGGACATTTTGTGACATAACAGGCAGTTCAAAACCTTTTGGGGGCAAAGTGGTTGTACTTGGATGGGATTTTCGGCAAATTCTACCTGTTGTTAACAAAGGAAGTGAAGCCGATATATTAAGTGTCACACTTAACAAGTCAATTATTTGGAATTTTGTCACCATTTTTCACATGAACAAGAACATGAGGGTTACTGATGACAATAATTGGTTTGCAAATTGGCTTCTCCGCATCGGAAATGGTACAGAGCCGGTTTTCAGCGAAATAGGAAAGTATTCTGTTAAATTACCTACAGCGCTATGCCTTCCTGAAAATGACCCAGAATGCTTGATAAATGCTGTATACAATGATTTGAATCTGAACTTTGCGGATGAACGTTATCTATCAGAGAGAGCAATTTTGACTACAACCCATGAAAATGTTGACAAAATAAATGCAGCCGTTCTTTCCAGGTTGACCTCATCAACTGAACAAATTTACCGCAGTGCTGATTCCATTCAAAGTGACTCTGACATCAACTTATACCCGATTGAATTCTTGAACGAACTTACACCTCCCGGACTTCCTCCACATGCATTACATTTGAAAGCCAACACGTCAGTCATGCTGCTTAGAAATATAAATCCTAAATCAGGCCTCCTAAATGGCACCCGTTTGTTAATAATTAAATTAGGTTCAAAAGTATTAGAAGCCAAGATAATTACCGGTAGTAGAGCTGGCGACATAGTGTTTATCCCTAGAATAACAATCTGACGGATTGAGGCTTACCATTTATTCTAAATAGAAGACAGTTTCCGGTAAAATTGTCATATCCAATGACAATTAACAAGTCTCAGGGGCAGACATTAAGCAAGGTGGGGATTTTCTTACCACAACCGGCATTCACACACGGACAACTGTATGTTGCTGTGTCGCGGGTCAGAGGCTATAGTAGCTTACACTTCATGTTGGGCCACACAGAAAAATCAACCGAAGATATACCAAATTACACAGACAACGTTGTTTACCAATCTGACCTCATTAAATGATGGTGAGTACAGTATCGAATGAAAATAGTTCTTTCCCCGCGAAATTGCGGGCTTTTTACTAGTATATATATATATATATATATATATATATATAATATATATATATATAAGAGAGAGAGAGAGAGAGAGAGAGAGAGAGAGGGAGAGAGAGCGAGAGGGAGAGAGACTAAAGAGAGAGCGGGGAGTGGTGAAAATGAAAGAAAGAATAATTGAAAGAGAGACATAGAGTGAGACAAGAAGAGCGAAAGAGGTAGAGAGAGAGAGAGAGAGAGAGAGAGAGAGAGAGAGAGAGAGAGAGAGAGAGAGAGAGAGAATTCATTAACATAAATATATGGCATTACAACAAACCGCCATCCATGAAAACCTGCATAAACAAAACACGATCAAAGAATGGAATACGATTCATCAATGTTGCGGTACATCCGACAAAGGGGCGACGACTTTATTTGATGTCTTAACTCTCCTTCCTACACACGTAAAGCTTTTCGGGCGGTAAGAATGGTCATTCATTGTCTTCTTTAGTAAAGAATACAATATCAACACGCCTTGAAGTCACCGATAGTGGACGTCGCCGGCAGGTAAGAACAGTGTTAAGAATCTGACGGAAAGTACTTACGTTGGACTAACGTCCGACCAAAAAGATGGCAGTCAATTGTTTCTCCCTCTATTGCTACAGACATTGGGAGTTATGCGTCTCTGTAGGCCTTATGACTTTGCAGGAGGACAATAAATCTAGCTTGCATTGTAGACTAAAGATTGTGTGACATTGTCAGATATATAGGGCAACGTGGGGGAATTCCACACCCAACTTTTTCAGTTTATTGTCATAAAGTTTCTATTGAGGTGAACACACAAACAGAATACAAATATCCCACAGCCGTTCACACTTGGATTCTGTACAAATAACATTAAAGAAAGCGTAAAGGAACGACACTTCATAAATTTCAATTTTTCTCGTTATTCGCATATTCACCATTTTGGGGTAATTCCACATCGATCATGACAAGCATACAAACACGAGAATGAAACAATCAGGAACTATAATTAACGTCTGAAATGAACACAACAACAATCTTTGTAGACCATGACATGAGACCAATAGGCATAGGCGGGGGTCCGGATAGCTCAGGTGCTTGGTCATACGACACCGTCTTTTCTTGTAATTCATCACCGTGATTAGCCAATCTCAATAGAAAAAAGGGAAAAAACATGAACAGAAATCCCTGCTAGATCCAGCTCTAAAGCATGGACATACATAGGTGACATCATAGAGGTCCCAATAAGGCTTATTATTCAAACAATATTAATAGGCTACACAATTCCAAGAATTTTCTAAGACAAACAATTAGTAAACTATGTTGGGGGCCTCTCTTTGTAAAATAAAACCATTGACATTGCTATGAGACTTGAGAACATGTCATATGACGAACGTTTAGCATTCCTCGATCTAGCTAGTCTCAAATACAGAGGAATTAGGGGAGACTTAATTCATTTCTACAAGATAATACATAATATAAATGATATAAATCCATCAATTTTATATACATTTTCAAAGATTACGTATACCAGAGGCGACAAATATAAAATATATATTCCAAGATTTCAGACCAAAATAAGACAGAACTCATTTATTATACGTACTAGTGAAAACAAGGAATAGTCTCTGCTTTAACACATAAAACGCATGTTCTTTGAATCAGTTTAGAATCTTAGTTAATAGGAAGTTAAAGTTTCTGAGATTTAAGTATGACTAATATGTTTTATTCTATTTTACTGAAAAAAAAAAGAAGTTAAAAATTAATAATTCATTAATTTCTTAATTCAATTTGATTTTGTTAATTTTTATTTATGTATTTATTTACTTATTCACTTATTTGTTTGTTTAATTTAGTTATTTATCCATTTATTTATTTACTTATACGTTTAATTGTCATGTGGATAATTATTACATTACTTTCATGATTTTGTATACTGGTTTGTAAATGTGGGCAAGTAAAATGCATGCCATCTGAAACAATGTTAAATCATGATAATTTATCAGAAACTTATGTATGATTATTATCGTTATTGCTTTCATGATTGTTTTTGTCATTAATATTTCATTGTGCTATGAACTTTGTACATTTAGGATTCATTCGATCATGACCAATTTTCAATTACCAGTTTTCTATGAGAGTATTTTTCGATTTTACATTGTATTATTAAAATATTTTTCCTGACATTCAAAGTTCTGTAAAACTGTCTGTGAATAATACAATGCAAGCTATATGAGATTCTGTAATTATAGACTATTGTATAAGGCATTTAACGGATAATCCCTATATTCAGCGGCGTGGCGTATTGACGGCATATGGTGGTGCCATGATTAGAAGAAGAAAAAAAATTCTTAAACAGTGAACACGATTAAGAGGAGAGAGCACATGTTAAAAACTCTCTTTTTTGGAAGGGTGGGGGGAGGGTCGATGGTTTCTACGAGTGTACAAAACTCACAAAAAACAAATAATTCATGAAAACAACAAGCCACAACACTGAGATACAAGTCCCGTGTGAAAAGGTCTTTGTAATTATTCTTTGTCAACCATTTAAAGGATTGGATTTGGTAGATAATGCAATCAATATGTGATAAATGTAAATCAAAAGAGTTAAAAAAACCTATGACAGAAATTACTTACTTTTAGTACTTGTAAAGAAAATCTGCACGGCGATGTTTCATTTCTGAAAATCTTTTTATAATTTGTTTATTGAAATCTGGAATGGCATTTGGCATCTATTTCAGCTTTGTAAATTGACAGAATCATTAACGAATTTAACCGCTCCTGTTTCATTGAATTTCGCAAGAAATTTTTCACTCTTTTAAGGGTGCTAAAACAACGTTCAGGAGGTCAAGAAATACGATGGAAGTGGTTAAGGTCACTATAGCCTATTGATGTCCATGATTTGTCAGTGTTTGTTGTATCTGTAAAAAGTAGACATTAAAAACAAAAGAAACTTGTTTTTTTCTAAACTAACTGTGAGCCATTCATTTCTGTCATACCATGTCACTGAAAAAGAGCGTTTTCGAGATTTCCATACCTGTGTTAATTCAAAATCAGTTGGTTGGTGAGGAACTAGTCTTTTTATTTCTAATTTGTCATCTAGTGTCAATCTCCCAAACGGTCGGTGTAGTAAAGAGTCAACTTGATTCATTGCAATTCATTGTTTAACAAAACAAAACTTCAAAGTATATCTCAAGTAATGGAAATCAGTGGAATACGATTAATGATTGCACAAATAAAAGGTAGATTCAAATCTTAAAGCATCACAAAGAAAAATTCACTACACTTAAGTACTTAAGAAATAAAAAAAAACACACCAAAGTATAACTGTTGACAATCTTCGCTTTCTTTCTCTGACTGACACAAATACACACTCACAAACACACACACACACACACACACACAGAGAGAGAGAGAGAGAGAGAGAGAGAAAGAGAGAGAGAAATAACACTCATAAACACGTAACCATCAACTCGGCACTACAAGCAAGAAAAATGTTGGTAAATTCGTCCCCAATGCTTCGTGTTGCAAAGAATTACTTTATTCAATAATCCTGAAAAAGAGGTGGGGGGGGGGGATTTTGATATGTCATATTTTTAAGTTTTATGTTGTTTGTCTTTGCTGCTCACAAATAAACTTAACAATGATCAGTGTTTTTGACAGTTAATGTAATATTTTGGATGGCCGAAGTTACCCTAAATATGACGTCCAACGGTGGAGCTCTCAGATCCTGGCACAAATCGAGGGTTTTCCCGCTATTTGAAGATAGTATAATTCGACCAAGTTTCTTGCTCAATCAGCTGTAGCGATACTAATGGATAGAGCATTAACTGGAGCTCGGATTGCTTTGCACCACGGTATTGCTTTGCGATTCTAATTCGCGCAGTGATGTCACCAACACACGAATCGGCGCTGTGCGTGATTCGGAATCTTGAATAGAGTGGAGACTAAAAAGGCAGTATGTTGTTGGCGAGTTGGCGAAAGACAGTGGAGTGAAAATTCCTGTTTATTTTTAATTAAATTATGCCATTAATGATTTTTAAAAGATTGGTATGGTGCCTGGCACCATTCGATCCAATGGCCTCACGCCACTGCCTATATTAAGCCTTTAGTAAGATAAGATATGATAAGACATAGGATTTTGATCAAATATTTTCACAAAAAAAGATACGAAAAAATTCAACACCTGTAGATTGTGGAGTTTCCCTGACCTTTATGAATCTAAAATAGGCACCGCAACTTACTTAAGGCATCTAGAAAGGTTAAGGGTAATTTTTATAAATCCGATGAATGATTAAGCATTTCTATCTCGACCTTCAAAGTTGAAGAATATTTAATAACATTTTGCCATATTTGAAAACCATGAGTTTTGCATTTACCTTCAACGGGCTCATAAAAACTTGAAAAATTGTCAGAATTCAAAAGTATTAAAAGTGGCTGCTTCTTGTGTTCAAACAGGAAATAGAAATCAACGGAGGTTAAAACTTTGAGCAGTATCCAAATGCCCTTTTTGCATTCTTTCTGCAAAGAGCTTGCTATAATGAATGTGGGTGTGGAATTACCCCGGGTGTGGATTCCCCCCCCCCCTCCCCCCACCTTACCCTATGTTCTTTATCCAAGTCCCGTTGTGTGAGATTTAAAGTTGAGTACTGAGAGGGATTGAGAGAGAAAGAGAGAGAGAGAGAGAGAGAGAGAGAGAGAGAGAGAGGGGGGGCGGGGGGGGGGGGGGGAGAGGGAGGGACGGAGGGAGGGAGAGAGAGAAGGGAAAAAAGAAAGAGAGAGAGTGAGAGGGAAGGGGCAGCCTGTTGTATTTTTGTATTAATCAAGTGGCATTGAGCTTGGTCAATGACTGAATCGGTGACAATAAATTATATGCTGAGAGAGAGAGAGACAAGAAAGAGAGAGGGGGGTGAAAAAGATAGAAAGAATTATTGAAAGTGGGAAAGAGAGACACAGACAGAGACAAAGAGAGACAAAGAGAGAGGAGAGAGAGAGACAGAGAGAATTCATTAACATAAATATATGGCACTAAAACAAGCCGCCATCCAAGATTACATGCATAAACAAAACACGATCGTTATTATTGGATTACAATACATCATTGGTGCAGTCCATCCGATCAAAGAATGTTGGAATACAATTCATCAATGCTGTAGTCCACCCGACAATGGGGCGACGACTTTTTTTGATGTATTTACTCTCCTTCCTACACAAGTAAAGCTTTTCGGGTGGTAAGAATGGCCATTGTCCGCTTGAGTAAACAAAACAATATCAACACGCCTTGAAGTCACCGACAGTGGACGCCGCCGCCAGGTAAGAACTAAGAACAAAAGCCGAGTATGGACAAACGATCTGATACCGCCTTGCTGTCATGTGATTTAACGACCGGTTCTGATTGGTCGCCACTGACAAATGGGAGGAGTCTAAAACACTGCCTTTTCAAATGGAGGATGTAGTTTGAAAACTTGACTTCAGTTCAAAAAATTCAACCCTAAACGCACTGCCGTGATTTTTTAGAAGATTGTAATCTCGTTTATGATTGTGATTTTTCAAATACTGGATATATTGATATAATCTTGAATATTTTTTGCTGAAACTGAACACATAGCTACTATCAATTATGTTGGTGTCTAACAGTGGTGGTTCAATAATCTCGGTGATCATTTCAAACACTTTAGTGCTGAAAATAATATTTGATCTGCAATTTATACCTAGATAAATCCTGAGAAGTTGGAGTTACAGATTCCAAAGATGGCGTCGCTGAAGGCAACAGTGTACACATGTCCAGAGGACTTCTTTACCACGTACAATTACACCCGTGTTCGTGTCCTAGGAAGAGGTATGATGGGACAGGTGGTGCTGGCCAAACCCAATGGTGCCAGTAATCAGCCGTTGGAAGCTGTGAAGACGTTCACCAAGAAGACCCAAGACGGTGGAAAGGAGAACTACAAGATGTTTCAGAAGGAGGTTGCCATTCTCCAGTCTGTTAAACACAAACACATCCTGGGGAATATTCAGGTGAGACAATTCTTTGTCTTCTATCTTTCTATCTATATATATATATATATATATATATATATATATATATATATATATATATATCAGTATTTGTCCCCAATGTCTCCCCTCTTCCTCTCTCGCTCTCTCTCTCTCTTTCTCTCTCTCTCTCTATCTCTCTCTATCTCTCTTTATCTCTCTCTCTCTCTCTTCCCTCCGCTTTTTCTCTCTGATATTTTGCTTGTTTTTTTCTACGAGTCTTGATATTGTTATCATTTAATTTGCACCAGTTGAGGTGATAATTCGATACGGCAGCATAATAAAACATTCAAAATCAAAACACATCAAATCGTCTTCTTGTTGCGCACTGGGTTTGACAATATATGTCAAATTATCCTATGATGTCACTCGTGTTATCACCCTCATTTGCATTATAATATCATCGTCGTACATACAGTTACCATGGCACCGTGTTGTCGTCATCATCACTAATAATCGTAATATGATTGTAAATATGGATTAACTGTTATAATGAAGCTTTTTATTATTATTACTATTATTATTATTATTATTATTATTATTATTATTATTATTATTATTATTATTATTATTATTATTATTATTATTATTATTATTATTATTATTATTATTATCATTATTATTATTATTATTTATTATTATTATTATTATTATTATTATTATTATTATTTTGTTATTTCCATCGTTATTGCCAAAACTATTGCTGCTACAATCATTGTCTCCATTGTATATATTGTATATCAACATCAATAATGTGTGTGTATCAACTGTAAGACTTAATTTCTTTTTGATTTAATTATTTAATTTTTCCTTATGTTTTGATCTTTTGATAAGATTTCATATGTTGAGACGGGCCAACGCCTATTCAATAAAAATTTAAAAGTTCAAATTACCCTCTCTCTCTCTCTCTCTCTCTCTCTCTCTCTCTCTCTCTCTCTCTCTCTCTCTCCCCTCTCTCTCTCTCTCTCTCTCTCTCAGTACCTATTCCTTATCTCTACCCCCCCTTCTTTCTATTCCTATCCTCTATCCAACCTTCCTATCTTTCTCTCTCTCTCTCTCTCTCTCTCTCTCTCTCTCTCTCTCTCTCTCTCTCTGATTGGTAGCCAGTGCAGTTCGTAGAAAATTGGGATGTAGTGGGACAAACGAGCTTATCTTTAAATCAATCTTGTGGCATATTGGGGTTTTTTTCGGTCTCTCTCGTCTCCAGGCATTGGACTGTCCAGACGAATACATCATGTGTATGCCTTTTTACAAGGAGGGAAGTCTCAGATTACACCTGTCTACACTGACCATCAAACTCATAGGCAAATACTTGATCCAACTGACCAGTGCCGTCCTTTACTTGCACAAACGTCATCTTGTACATCGAGATATCAAACCCGACAACGCCCTGATCACGGATGACGGCAATGTCATTCTTTCAGACTTCGGCCTGGCCTGTGTTGTCTCGTCCAATCCCAAATCTTATGAACCGATATGTGGTACCAGACGGTATATGGCACCCGAATTAGAGAATCCCAGACATAAGAAAATCAATCTTTATAAGGTAACTAATTTACAGTTTGTTTTCTGATTGTTTTAACGTAAAAATAAAACATTTATATAGTGTAAAATCTAGTACACGCGCTGAAATTCTCAAAGTGCTTTTTAGGGATCCTAGCAAACACTGACACTTAACAATAGTAATTAGGACGAGACATGTCACCTGTAAGGCGATATTACAGGGGGTTTTTTCTGACATAAGGCAACGCTGTTAATTGTCAGGTACTCATTTTACACACGTGTTCGGTGAGGGAATGTGAATGTGATGCAATTTACTAATCAAAATTCAATGGGAGTCTTGGCAGAAAAAAATGCAATAATCAAGTTTTGATAATACCAAAGAGACCATTAATTTATTAGTAACATTATCAAAGCGCATTGTAAAACGCTCTGAGCACGTTTAGTGGATATTGCGCTACATAAAAGCTCCATTTTTTTTCTAACAAGGAATATTCTTTTGATTTCAAATTTATTAATATTTAATGACTTGCTGACAATATTTCTTCTTAATGTAAATTATTTGCCGATGACGCAACATTTTATTCTTCTGTGAACCTTTGTGTGGCTCTGTGGTCTTGTGTAATGACACTCGCTTTCGGATCGGAAGGTCCTGGGTTCGAGCCTCGCCCGGCGCATAGTTGATTCCTTAGAAAGGCTATTTACTCAAACTATATCACTGTACTCAGATGTAAAATAAATACATGGCCGTTAACAGCGTTGTCTCAGTCGGAAAAATAGTAATATCGCCTAACAGGCGTCATATCTCGTTCTACATGTTACGTGTTGCTTTTGTCCAGGGGCCCCGTTTAAAGCGCTTTGAGCACGTCTAGTGGATATTTCTCTCTATAAAATCTCAACTTTTTGATATTTTTTTTCATAACCCAGACCTCGCCTGCAATATAGTTTTAGCAACTTGAGCTATGGCGAGGTGACTTGCTCAAGGCTACACATCGACGCTACGAGAAGTGAATCTCAGTACCTTCTGGGTATAGATAGTTCGAAGATGACGTCACACATGTCTTTGTTATTGTTTTTTGCCATCCGCGTTTATGAGTAATGGTCACTGAACTGTATTAACCCGGCTATAAACGTTCATGGATACACACAGTTTTGTGTGTTGGTCCGTTATACTTCCGGATGGCAATGTTATGAGCTTCTTAGCCAAGCGCATACTATCTATAAAGCGAAGACCATACCGCCGCGCTGCAGCCATATTAAATTCTCACCTCTTCTTCTTCTTTTATTATTTTTTTCAAGACAACATTTCTTCGCTGACATCACCAATATATCTCACTGCATTTCCTTCCCCAGTGTGACGTATACTCTTTGGGTGTAGTCTTGTGGAACATGATATTCCGTCGGATTGCAACCCCAAACGGCCTGGACTACTTGACATATCTTCGATCACAACCAAACATTCCAGCATTCTACAAGAACTTGGTAGAGAATCTGCTCCATCAGGATTCCAGTCTGAGATGGGATTGTCGACAGTTGATGTCCACTCTCTCTCTCACTCTAGCAATACGTGATGGACATGCTGGACACTCTGTAATGGGGCGGTAGAGATTGTCGTCGTCATCTTCATCATCATCATCATCATCATCATCATCATCATCATCATCATTATTATTATTATTATTATCATCATCATCATCATCTTCTTCATCATTTTCATCATCAGTGTTTTCATCTGTGATTTTAGATACTCATATTAGTCCACTTCTTACAGATTCGAACAGTGGTGCCCCAGTTACCGACCGTCCATCGAGCATAGGAACAGAGGATAAAGTATACCATCATCATCATCATCATCATCATCATCATCATTATAGTTATCACCATACTCACCATTATCATCATCATCATCATCATCATCATCATCACCGTCATCATCATCATCTTCATCATCAACTTCATCATTTTCATCATCGGTGTTTTAATCCATGATTTGAGATTCTCATATTAGTCCATGTCCTACAGATTCGAACTGTGCTTTCCCAGTTACCGACCGTCCATCGAGCATAGCAACAGAGGACAAGTATAACATCATCATCATCATCATCATCATCTTTATCGTCGTCGTCGTGAGCATCATCACCATCATCTTCATCATCACCATCCTCATCATTATCACCATCGTCATTATAATTTATTTCTTATTCAGGTCAATCCTACCCCATTGTGGTCAACCTTATGGGGCAAAATATTATTTTTTAAGCATATTGAAGATGATTATATTTTAGACAATCTTATCATCACCGGCTATGTTGTCTTGTGGTATGACACTCGTTCTTGGATTTTAAGGTCCTGGGTTCGAACATCACTTGGCGCATTGTTGAATCCTTGGAAAATACTTTTTTCTCACATTCTCTCACCGTACTCAGATGAAAAATAAGTACCTGGCAGTTAACAACGTTGTCTGTCGGAAAAATTATAATATCGCCTAACGGGCGTCATGTCTCGTTCTACATGTTACGTGTTGCCGTAGGTCAGGGACCCTTTGTAAAGCGTATTGGATACATTTAGTCGATATTGCACTATATAAAAGCTCAATTTTAGTAGTAATTCAATTATATTGACATTTAAATAATCTGCTTATTTTTTATTTCTTTTTCAGGTCCAGTCTGCCTCATTGTGGTCAAACTTATGGGGCAAAATCTTTTTAATCAGGCCTGAGAACATTGAAGATGACCTGAGCTTTAACGTGAGCTTTTAATAGCGCTGATATTGGCAAGGTACTTAATTTACACCTGAGTAAATTGAGAGAATGTGAGTAAAGAATCTTTTACAAGGACTCAACTATGCGCCGAGCGACGCTCGAACCCAGGACCTTCCGATCCGAAAGCGAGTGTCATATCACAAGACTACATAGCCGCACAGGGCAGTTTTTCTTTCCAAATCCTCTTCAATGTTCTTAGTCGGTCCCAAGCCCGTTAACTGAGAGGGAAAAGATTTCGTCTTTCCAGATCGTTATGGAAGTTTCGTCTTTA
>NC_088362.1:56823397-56825897 GCF_034508935.2 Berghia stephanieae
TGAAGACGTTCACCAAGAAGACCCAAGACGGTGGAAAGGAGAACTACAAGATGTTTCAGAAGGAGGTTGCCATTCTCCAGTCTGTTAAACACAAACACATCCTGGGGAATATTCGGGTGAGACAATTGTTTGTCTTCTATCTATCTATCTATCTATCTATCTATCTATCTATCTATCTATCTATCTATCTATCTATCTAAATATCTATCTATTTATCCATCTATCTATCTATCTACTTTATAATCCATCTACCTATTTACCTATATATATATACAGATATATATATATATATATATATATATATATATATATATATATATCAGTATTTCTCCCCAACGTCTCCCATCTCCTCTCTCTCTCTCTCTCTCTCTCTCTCTCTCTCTCTCTCTCTCTTTCCCCTCTCTCTCTCTATCTGACACACTCACTCACTCTATCCTTTTCTTTTTCTATTTATACATCTCTCTCTCTCTCTCTCTCTCTCTCTCTCTCTCTCTCTCTCTCTCTCTCTCTCTCTCTCTCTCTCCCTCTCTCTCAGTACCTATTCCTTATCCCTCCCCCCCTTCTTTCTATTTCTATCCTCTATCCAACCGTCCTATCTCTCTCTCTCTCTCTCTATCTCTCTCTCTCTCTCTCTCTCTCTCTCTCTCTCTCTCTCTCTCTCTCTGATTGGTAGCCAATGCAGTTCGTAGAAAATTGGGATGTAGTGGGACAAACGAGCTTATCTTTAAATCAATCTTGTGGCATGTTTTTTTCTGTCTCTCTCGTCTCCAGGCATTGGACTGTCCAGACGAATACATCATGTGTATGCCTTTTTACAAGGAGGGAAGTCTCAGGTCACACCTGTCTACACTGACCATCAAACTCATAGACAAATACTTGATCCAACTGACCAGTGCCGTCCTTTATCTGCACAAACGTCATCTTGTACATCGAGATATCAAACTCGACAACGTCCTGATCACGGATGACGGCAATGTCATTCTTTCAGACTTCGGCCTGGCCTGTGTTGTTTCGTCCAATCCCAAATCGTGTGAACCGATATGTGGTACCAGACGGTATATGGCACCCGAGTTAGAGAATCCCAGACATAAGAAAATCAATCTTTATAAGGTAACTAATTTACAGTTTGTTTTCTGATTGTTTTAACGTAAAAATAAAACATTTATATAGTGTAAAATCTAGTACACGTGCTGAAATTCTCAAAGTGCTTTTTAGGGATCCTAGCAAACACTGACACTAAACAATTAGGACGAGACATGTCACCTGTAAGGCGATATTACAGGGGGGTTTTTTTCTGACATAAGGCAACGCTGTTAATTGTCAGGTATTCATTTTACACACGTGTTCGCTGAGGGAATGTGAATGTGATGCAATTTACTAATCAAAATTCAATGGGAATCTTGGCAGAAAAAAAAATGCAATAATCAAGTTTTGATAATACCAAAGAGACCATTAATTTGTTGGTAACATTATCAAAGCGCATTGTAAAACGCTCTGAGCACGTTTAGTGGATATTGCGCAACAAAAAAGCTCCATTTTTTTTCTAACAAGGAATATTCTTTTGATTTCAAATTTATTAATATTTAAAGACTTGCTGACAATATTTCTTCTTAATGTAAATTATTTGCCGATGACGCAACATTCTATTCTTCTGTGAACCTTTGTGTGGCTCTGTGGTCTTGTGTAATGACACTCGCTTTCGGATCGGAAGGTCCTGGGTTCGAGCCTCGCCCGGCGCATAGTTGATTCCTTAGAAAGGCTATTTACTCAAACTATATCACTGTACTCAGATGTAAAATAAATACATGGCCGTTAACAGTGTTGTCTCAGTCGGAAAAATAGTAATATCGCCTAACAGGCGTCATATCTCGTTCTACATGTTACGTGTTGCTTTTGTCCAGGGGCCCCGTTTAAAGCGCTTTAAGCACGTCTAGTGGATATTTCTCTCTATAAATGCTCAACTTTTTGATATTTCTTTTCATAACCCAGACCTCGGCTGCAATATAGTTTTAGCAACTTGAGCTATGGCGAGGTGACTTGCTCAAGGCTACACATCGACGCTGCGAGAAGTGAAACTCAGTACCTTCTGGGTATAAAGCGAAGACCATACCGCCGCGCTGCAACCATAGTAAATGCTCGCCTCTTCTTCTTCTTTTATTATTTTTTTCAAGACAACATTTCTTCGCTGACATCATCAATATATCTCACTGCATTTCCTTCCCCAGTGTGACGTATACTCTTTGGGTGTAGTCTTGTGGAACATGATATTCCGTCGGATTGGAACCCCAAACAGCCTGGACTACTTGACATATCTTCGATCACAACCAATCATTCCAGCATTCTACAAGAACTTGGTAGAGAATCTGCTCCATCAGGATTCCAGTCTGAGATGGGATTGTCGACAGTTGATGTCCACTCTCTCTCACTCTAGCACTACGTGATAGACAAGCTGGACACTCTGTAATGGGGCGGTAGAGATTGTCGTCGTCATCATCGTCAG
>NC_088362.1:56833397-56835897 GCF_034508935.2 Berghia stephanieae
TGGGTAAGAATACATCTATATTTGTGTTTTGGGTGCATGTGAAGTTTCGAGGGAAATTCTGAAATTGGCTGGTAGGGAGAATATTAAACTGGAACTTGACACATTGCGTGCGTGCAACTCGCTAATGTCAACTGCATTGGGACAATGTCAACCAACTGATCCATTACACATTATATTGACCATTTATAATGATGGGGCATTGACCTTAATCTTTATCTCTATGACTGAGATAAGGATGACGAAGAATATTCCTGTGATGTAGTTTACCAATGCATTAGAGTCGCCGAATCACCAAAGTAATCGGAAAAGTTATGATAATGAAATCACTTGGAAAGCGAGCCTAACCCATTATGCATGCTCTGGGGCAAAGTGGGAATCAGAAATCTCTCGTCCGGTTCAAAACTCAATGGATATATGTAACTAGTCCTTAGGACAATGAATACCTAACGAATAGGTTACATATTGAATCATAAGGGGCCATATGTAACTATCTTAGTAGCAAGATTCTTGTGTTTTTGAAGCAAAAAACAGCGAGGATATGGGTGATTTATTGACGACCAAAATTTATTGAGAGTAGAATATGAGATAGCATCACCCTCCGGAGGACTAGTTTCACACTTTCAAAGAGATTGGAACCAGTATTTTGACATCACACCATTGCTTCCTATACAGACAGTCATAAAGATAATTAATGAAGGGCGATCAACATAAAAGACACGTTAGTTTTATGGTTTGTCCTAAAAATAGAAAAAGAGTAAAATGTTAGGATCTTTAGAGTCTTTAGGATGCGAACTGGTCATAATAGATTAAACCACGTCCTCCATACCACATTCAAGGTGGGAACTACAAGTTAGTGCCCCTGTGGAACAGGAAGTATGACAGGTGAACACATCCTACATAATTGCCCAACCATCTCTGCCCTTTAGGAGAAAATACTGCCACCGACTGCCCCAACCAGCCTGAGGAGTAAGTTCCACTGGAACATGGGGGATCTCCAGAGGACCTTTCAGCATATCTGGTGGAGAGTAGACTTACCGTCTGAGCGAACGCGAAGAGAAATCATGGTTAGAAGGAGATTTCCAAAAACTGGGTGTTGAGATTAGGAATAATAAGTTGGTAAATTGATGGTTCGCCCGTTACTAAGCATTAACCAATGAGAATATTTTCTGTCGTTTACCCCGTTTCGTTCCCTTGACTATTTACTTCCGTATGAAAAGGCCTGAGATACCCTTAGTTCATGTCAAACACACAAATAGGTCAGGCCGAGTTAGTATTTCCCACAATATTTGACACAATGATAAAGACATTGCATCTCAAAATCATCTGGCGACACAATACATCTTTTTCAATCATCTGTGTTAAAATTGTGATTGATGCTCAGGACCTTCAGGCTGTTTACTCCGGGTGATAGGCAAGTATTTTAGGTGGCTATGGGTCTTAGGTTCACCGTCAACGGTTTATTTCAGGGTCGAAATATAGTTTATTTTAAATTTTCGAGTCAAAAATAAAACAACTTAAATGTTTATTCGACTAGTTTTAATAAAATATACGATAACGATAAATGACGTTATTTTCAAAAGTGTATGCGCTGTATGTTGATTGAAGAACTGAAGGCTCATAATATAAGATAATAGTTCAAAAGGCATCCGTGTCAAAAACTTGACAGGCATAGCAACAAGAGGTCACAGAGGAACCATCAATTATGTTTTAACAGAGGATATGATGGATTTGATTGCTTTGACAGTTTTGGGCTATATTTTTGACACATTTCATAGGGGCTCCAAAATGATATGGGATACAACAGACACACACACATACACACACACACACAATATATATATATATATATATATATATATATATATATATATATATATATATATATATATATATACAAACACACAAACATACAAATGTATATATATAACAATAAAACTTAAGTTCCTTTGTGAAACATGTAATAGCAGTTGTTGTTTTTGTTCTTTTTTTTTTTGTTGTTGTTGTTGTGTTGTTGACTTTTGAAGTGATTCCGTAGTTTCAATAATAAATAATAATAATAATAATAATAATGGTATAGATTTATAGTGCGCCAAACATCCCTTCATCAGGAGGGCTCTGGGCGCATAACATAGATTAATTTAATCATGAAGCCCTAACACAGTACACGAACAACGCTAATTATACACATAATCAAAAGAAAGCCTGTCGGAATAAGAATGTCTTCAATCGACGCTTGAATTCCTCTAGTGAAGACGAAGAACGTATCTCTAGTGGTAATAAATTCCACAACCTTGGACCAGAATGCTGAAAGGCGCGTTCACCAGCCTTCACTCGACAGCGGGGTGTTTTCAATTTGAGGTCGTTCGTTGATCGAAGCGATCGCTGTGGGTTATACCGTTCAACGAGGTTTGAGAGATATGCTGGTGACGAGCCCTCCAGGCATTTGAAAACGATAGTTGAAGATTTATATTTAATCCGCTGGTCCACTGGCAGCCAATGC
>NC_088362.1:56838397-56848397 GCF_034508935.2 Berghia stephanieae
AGAGAATGTGAGTAAAGAGCCTTTTCCAAGGACTCAACTTTGCGCCGGCCGAGCAAGGTTCGAATCCAGGACCTTCCGATCCGAAAGCGAGTGTCAAGCCATTAGATCACATAGCCTTTGTAACCTTTGTAACCTTAGCAGGTCTCCTTGACCTGCTTGCCCTACAGATAGTAGATTTACCACAATTCCTTCACCATTGTATTGTTTGGGCTATCCGCAACCAAACCTGCCTAGTGCTACAAATAATTCGTATAAATACGAATATTTGGCCTCAGCTACAGAACTGCATTCGCCTCTTTGACTCAATAAATCTTATTGAAAAGGAAGGTTCAGTTCCTAAGAAACTATATTCAGTACTTTGGACCATTATTGGATCACGCTGAGTGCAAATTGAATATTTCTAAAGCTATTTCAAAGTTAATTATTCCCCCCCCCCCCACCCCCCTGGAAACCACGAATTTTGGAAATTTCAGGAAGACAGCTCTGTGTCCTTAGCCTGTTTGAATAGTTCGACCGTTCACACCAGATACCCATTAGCGAGGCATCTGGTCACCTCTTAGTCTTGATTTGTACACCATTAAGTCAGTGACGCATCGGGGCCAGACAGGAGTTTCCATTATGTCATTACCATATATTTGTGTAACATATTTTTACACCTTTGGTGCCTTTGAGACTAGGTCATAGAGTCTAGAAAAGTTTTATAAGGCGACCCCGATTCAATTATTGGAAATGCACTCAAGTTAAAGCAAATTAAATAGATTTTCCACCCAGCTGTGATTAATCAGCGAGGTCTGTTAGATCTGGTGGAAATTGCCGTTCTGTCCAAAGAGTAGTCAGTAATTAATATTATATCTTTAACGATTCGTTTAAAAGGCTTATATACTATGAATCTATGGAGCTTGTTATTCTAATTCTAATTCTAGTTATTATGGGACAGCGTGGCTCAGCGGTAGGGTCTTTGTTCGTACCCAATACGTACCGAGTTCGACTATCCGCCTAGTTGAGTGGCCTTGAGCAAGTCACCTCGCCCTAGCTCACTTTGCGGCGCTGCAGTGAGGCTGACACCTGGGTTATCCCAGTCTTCCCTTAGAATAGACCCTAAAAGGCTCTTTACACACATTCTCTCACCGCACTCAGGTGTAAAATGAGTACCTTTAAAGCCGTTAAGAGTTTTGTCTCTGTCAAAAAAATTGTAATATCGCCTAACAGGCGTCATGTCTCGTTCAACATGTTACGTGTTGCTGTTAGTCAGGACCTCTTGTAAAGCGCTTTGAGCACAATTAGTGGATATCGCGCTATATATAAATCACGTTATAGCCCCATCTTCCTACAGTGTAAAAATGATTACTGTTGATGCCTACCTCAATATCCTAGACTTTTATGTTCAATTCCAAATTCATGAATATCGACAATAGGTCTAGATCTTCTTGTTTCATAAGACGGTGTGGTGTTCCTCCTGTTGTGTTTTTGACGGGACATCAGAGTAATAATTTGGAATAACTCAAATCAGAAGCGTTAAGGGAGTAAATGTGAGAGAACAATAAATCATTTATTACTGAGTATAAGATAAAGTATATACAAATATACCGCAACAACATTGTAATTAGAATAAACAGTATAAATAACTCAAATATGGAAAGTAAGGAACAAAGAGTGTATCCTTCTGTAGGGATGCCACTCTGGTATTTGTAAGCACAAATAATATTTTAAACAATGGACTTAATGAAAGATAACTAATTAAGCTGTAACTAAAATCAATTAGCTAATAACAAAGGGGAGCAACTTTTTCCTAGCGTAACTCGATGTTTAAGTCCATAACATCTCCAACTTTGATTCAGGTCGTTCGCAAATTTCTAAGAGGTCCCATAACCGTGGTGTCTTCAACTGGTGACGATCTGGGAACAGGCAGGGCTGAAGCAAATCGTAATGAAATCGCAATGTGTATTGCCAAATACCTGGGCGACAAGCGGAGGGACGGTCGGTCGCTCGCAAATCCCACGCGTTTCCGGACAGGTGGATTGGTTGGTCAACCGGGTCACTGTATGACGTTTTTCTATGGGGATACGTCAGAGACATTGTTTATTCAGCACCCAGATCATGACAATGGCACGCTTAACATTTCATTATTTAGCTCTAATTGAATATATCACGCCACAAACTCTAAAACTAAAGATCTGAACAAGTGTGTATGAAAGGTGCCAGACAAAGCAAGAAAGAAAATACAAGAAAAAACCATCCCAAAAAATCAGCCTACCTCGACTGGGGATCGAACCTCATACTTCCTGAGTACAAGTCAGACGTGCTACCATCACACCACAGATGTTCACGATATTATTAATATTTATATTCTTCACAAGTGCACGCGTTTTACGCTGTGAACCCCCGCTTGCATCATACACACAAATTGAACATGAGAGGACAAGGACAAAAACATCAGGCATCGTGAGATACCGTGCCTAGATTTCATCAAATAAACGTCAAATGCCAACATCAATCACCCAAGTTGTCTAAAGTGAGCAAATTAGGGGTTGATAATCAATGGAGGAAAAAAGAGAGTGCCTGAGGCGGGGATTGAACCTAGGACCTTCCGGATATAGTATAATGTCTAAGCCACTTCGACTCCTAGATCATAATACTGGTTTCATAAAACATATATTTTTTAGAAAAAATCTAATCTGAAATAATAAATAAATAATAGATAATAAATTCCCTTTATTCATCCCCAAGGGGAAATTTGTCTTTAGGGTCTATTCCAAGGGAAGACTGGAATAACACAGGCCTCAGCCGTAGAGCAGCGCCGCAAAGTGAGCTAGGGCGAGGTGACTTGCTCACCGAGGCGGGTAGTCGAACTCGGTACCTTTTGGGTACGAAGCAAAGACCGTACCGCTGAGCCACGTTGTCCCGTAGTTGTATGTTTGCATTAGTGTTAACACATCAATATTAATTACAGTATTCTTCAACCATAAGTAGATTTGCAATTTCCAACTACTGATTCTTGAACGCCGTTTCCATTATGATCTAGTCCAATAGGGGAAAAAAAAGACAAAAATCTACTTTATGCGTTAAAACGGTTCTCTGATGACGAGCCGTAATATCTATTTCTCAACAGGATGTTCTCTTCGGTGATTTTTCCACTCGATAAATGATCAATGCTGCTCATAAAAGCAAAATCAACGGCCTAATAACTATTTCCTTCCTGAGAGCGGCACACTTTCCGTTCCTGTTCGTAATTCTCTTGGAAAAAACGGATGACCACTCGGGCTGAAAATTTTTTGTGCATTGATCTTGTAAAAGAAGTTAGGAACTTAACATCAATAAAATGTCCTTTGCTTAAAAAGATTGACTTTTATCTTGGTTTATCGTTACTTTTAAATTGGTTTTTGTAAGATATACCAAACTTATAGGAAGCGTAACTGTCCATGTGCGATAATTTTTTATAGTGTCAATCATTCAGCAACCTAGGTGCTCTGTGTTAATAAACATGAGATGAATGAGAAACCTTTTTTCCCTTTTCAAAACTTTACTCAAATCAATATTTTAGACAATATTTTAGACTAATCCTCACCATTTCAGAATATTTGATTTTTTTAGAAGTTTTGTCTAATTGGATATATATTGTTTATATAAAAGCTGCTTTGCGTCTTCAAGAATTCTTGAAATTTAATTAAAATCATAGTCAAACATTTGTGACTCAACGGGTCAATCAGGGTTAATCGACTAGCTAATGAACATTGAGTTAAATGTCAAAATAGTCTGAATTATTCTGGAAACAATTTGACATATATCTTGTCCTTTTAGTACCTAAAATGCGTCAATAGAAATTACTTGTTTTTGAACGATTATATCCCTTCTAAGCAATGAAAATTAAATCAAAAGGTTATAATAGACATGCAGGACACAGAAACGTGAGAGAACAAGTTAGAAGGCCAGTAACTTGCTTGCTTAATCTGTGTGACACGGCCAATACTACTGATTTCAGTTCCAATTTGGCCTTGGTGGATTGCTTGATGTAGGGATGAGGTAGATGTAGAGCTGGATGAGGCCGGCCCAACTTGGAATAACATGGGCGTCCATGCAGTCGTAGGACAAAAGATGGAAGTTCTTAGTAAAAGAAATAAATTAAATTGAGCTATTATGAAGCACACTAGCTCAGAGCGCTTTACAAGGGGTCCCTGGCCAACAGCACCACTTAACATGTAAGACGGGAAGTGACGCCTGTTAGGCGATATTACAATTTTTTCGGACAGCGACAACGCTATTAGCTACCAGGTACTTGTTTTACACCTGAGTACGGAAGGTCCTGGGTTCGAGCCTCGCTCGACGCATAGTCGAGTCCTTGGAAAAGGCTCTTTACTCAGTCTCTCACCGCAATCTGATGTAAAATGAATACCTGGCCTTTAACAGGATTGTCTCTGTTGGGGGGGGGGGGTTGTAATATCGCCTAACAGGCCCCATGTCTCGTTATACATTGTATGTGTTGCTGTTGGTCAGGGAAAATTTGTAAAGAGCTCTGAGCACGTTAAGTGAATATTCCGCTATATATAAGCTAACCATTTTAAAATATTTGATAATCAGCCAAATGACTTGAATAATTCTTTAATTTTGTATTAATATGTAAAATTTTATCCATCATTATTTAAGATTTACTTAGTTAATATCTCAAAATCTGACATAATATTATTATAATTATCATTTCTATAATATAATGCTTATAATGCTTATATTTCTACTAATTCCACCATTAATATATTAAATTATAATAGATTATGTAGGTTTTTACTTTAATTCAATCATTAGTAATTTTAAGAGACAGGATGGTTTTATTAGTTTGCATTATATGCTAATATCAATCCGATACTTAATTTAAGCTCCTTATTTTAAGTTGACTCTCCTACCCTTGGCCTGATCATATTATAACAAAATTGATAGTTCACCCGTTACTAGGTGTTAACCAATCAGAATATTTCTAGCCATTTAGTTCCCTTGACTATTTATTTTCTTTATGAAAAGGCCTGAGATACCCTTAGTACATGTCAAACACACAAATTAAAAAAAAAATTAAACGGCCAGGTATTCATTTTACACATGAGGACGGTGAGAGAATGTGAGTAAAGAGGCTTTTCCAAGGACTCAACTATGCGCCGAGCGAGGCTCGAACGCAGGACCTTCCGATACGAAAGCGAGTGTCATATCACAATACCACATAGCCGCACTTTATTCGACTGATATTTTTGAAGGACAGATTTTCTGTTCAAAACTTTAATTACGTGTCATTTTGTTATAGACTAGGACAGAGTTGTGACCCACGAGGAGAAACAGAAACGAGTTAAATGAAGACTTTTTATGATGTTTTTATTTGTCACACCCTCAAAAATGGAATCTACTATTTTTTCTTAAAAAGTAGAGTTGGAGTTTTACATTGTTGTTGCGTACAGCCCATGTTAAATGATTGCTAACGAGCAGAGAATTACTGGCAAATCCAAAGATTATAAAAACTACTTCTCACATATTAAACAAATTAATAAAGTTAATAGATAAACTTTCCTTTATTTATCCCCAAGAGGAATTTGTTCTTTAGGATCGATCTATTCCAAGGGAAGATTGGAATAACCCAGGCGTCAGCAGCTGTACAGCGCCGCAAAGTGAGCCAAGGCTAGGTGACTTGCTCAAGGCCACAGAGCGCGATGGGTAGTCGAACTCGGTTCCTGTCGGGTACGAAGCGAAGACCACATCGCAGAGCCACGCTGTCCCATATTGAAAAACGAGTAACTTGCAAATCATTAAAAAAAAAAAAAACTAAGGGCGATTATATAACACGCTGACTCAAATAGCTATTTAGAATATCTGCAAGGGCCTAATGGTGATCTTTAATTAGACCTTGGCCTTTTGGAATTGCCATCTGGCCGCTTTTTTGCCAGATTCATTTGCTTGCACCTACACATTTTATAACTCGTCTCGATCTGTGTTAATTTCCACAATACAGAAATATAACAATTAAAACAGATGAATGTCTGACACAACGTGCATTTATCTTCAGGTCTGATAACCCAATTCCTTATGGGCTCATTGCTGTAATTCAAATCTAAAAAAATGACGCAAAATATTGTCCATTAATATAATGTTAAACTAGACTCATGAGTGGATTCGGATGCCAGACCTGCATACATGTACATATCGGTCTGGTATAATATCCCTTATTTCTCTGCTTATAGAATGTATGCGCTTGGCTAAGCTCATAACATTGCCATCCGGAAGTATAACGGACCAACACACAAAACTGTGTGTATCCATGAACATTCTATAGATAGTATGCAGATGACGTCACTCAGGCCTTTGTTATTGTTTTTGCCATCCGCGTTTGTGAGTTGTTCTCACTAAACTGTATTAACCAGACTATAAAAGTTCATGGTTACACAGAGTTTGTGTGTTGGTCCGTTATACTTCCGGATAGCAATGTTGTGAACTCCTTGGCCAAGCGCATTCTATCTATAGTCGGGTTAATACAGTTCAGTGAGCATTACTCACAAACGCAGATGGCAAAAAAACAATAACAAAGACCTGAGTGACGTCATCTTCGAACTATCTATATTGTGAGTTGTCCAATAGATAGTCGATTTTTTAAAATGATTATCTTATACTCATTTTTTTGTCATGTTAAAATTAAATGGTATAACAGAACAGGTTTAATATGTTCAAGATTGATTAATTTCCATATAACATTATAGATTAAATATAGACTATTAATTTGGTACTGGGTAGACGCACGTAATCTCCACTTATGTTCTTAACTAAAGACGTCATTAGACAAATGGAAGCACATTAATGCACTGAGTAGCCGGGAGTTTTACGTATTAAGCCAGACAAATACACTTGTTTGTTTTTTTAATTCTTAGAAGGTCTCTGTAATAGGTCACGAGCTGTTCTATTCGAGCTGGGACGTGTTTATGAGTTATTGAACCGCTGTCTCAAAACGGTATTATGTCGTGAAGTGAATTCCCTAAAAGCGTGCTTAGACTGAGAATTAAGACTTATAGGAAATTTGACCTTTTTTTTTTCTTTTTGTTGCCTTTTTTTTTTGTTTGTTTGTTTATTTGTTTTTTCAATGTAAAAATTTATTATTATTCCCAAATGCTATCGATTAGAAATTACCTCAAATTTCCTATTTTAGGCAACAAAAAAAAACAAACAAACAACAACCAAAAATTTTAAAAATTAAAATTAAAATAAAATAAAATAAAATAAAATAATATATATATATAAGTCAGGACACTCACATTTTTCTGTCGATACAATTTTTCTAACCAACATTTTCGAACACTCTCGTTCCTACAAGTACCCACAAACACTTATAAATATATATATATATATACATATATACATATCTTATTATATATTTGGCAAATTCGTTTTTAGTAACATTAAAGCACAGGAGCAATTGACACTAAAATTTTCGTGGTGTTTACATTGGCATGAAGATGGTTTGCGTGTATTAAGTAGAAACCGCGATGATTTTTTTTCGAAAACTCAAATTTGTTTCGCTAAATCCCATTTTTAAAAAAAAACAGACGCTATCACTTTTAGCACGTGGGTCGTGTTTCACCCTCCCCGGTAAGTGAGTATAACAAGGAGGTGGGAGTACTTTCATCAAATCGATACACGGTAGTGCCTTTTCTCATTATTTTGAATACAATCAATTTCTTTAAAATTTATTTAAACCATTTTCCTTATGAATCCTACCATAAGTGAGCATAATGTTTATGATATCAAATAATAATAATAATAATAATAATAATAATAATAATAATAATAATAATAATAATAATAATAATAATAATAATAATAATTTCTATAGCGCCCCTTTCCACCAAAAGTGCTCGGAAGCGCTTATACATATGTGCACATGCGATCATATATATTATTCAATAAAATAACTCGCAGAAACTGAAAGGAAGTGTCTTCAAATGGGCTTTAAAGGAGAATTAATTACGGTGTCCGGTGTCTGCTGAAAGAGCGTTCCACACAGAGGGAGCAGAAAGTGCGAAAGCACGTCGTGAAAATTACGACTTAAGAATCAAATGGTTCAAGTACAGGGGAGTAGATGAGCGGAGAGGCGATTCGTATTGTAGATCGAAAGAAGAGATGACAAGTAAGAAGTTAGGGAAGTGCCATGGATGCAGAAAATACAGAAAATATATCTCTGTGACCAAATAAAATGATCCACGGAGTCCTCCTACGACATCGAAAATATATTGTCAAGTAAGACAATAGAAGTTGAGTTCAAATTTTATTCAACACTTGAATCATAAATTTTGAGTTGATCGACTGACCGGTTATGTGGTCTAGTGGTATGATACTCGCTTTCGGATCGGAAGGTCTTGAGTTCGAGCCTCGCTCAGCGCATAGTTGAGTCCATGGAAAAATGCTCTTTACTCACATTCTCTCACCGTACTCATGTGTAAAGTGAGTACCTGACCATATGATAGCATTGTCTCTGTCCGAAAAAAAAAAGTATTATCGCCTAACAGGCGTCATGTCTCGTCCTTCATGTTAAGTGTTGTTGATGGCCAGGGACCCCTTGTAAAGAGCTTTGAGCACTTTTAGTGGATATTGCGCTGTATAAAAACTCATTTTTTTAAAGCTCAATCATCAATGTCAATGGAACAGACAACAATGCTTGTATGAATAAAATTATATTGACGAAAGATATACTTAATTACGTTGTATGGAGCAATCTATCGTTCTATAAATATCTAACTCCGGTTTGAGAATGCGTCAGTAATATCCGAGACGTTGGTCTGTGTGTAATTAAATGACAATTTGAAAACACAGACAAACCAGTTACTGGATGAATAACCCAAACCAATTTTATGCGGATTATTGTTCTGACGGCGAGATAACATATAATATTCTGCTGTACTTAGGAAAAACCCATATTTAAAAATTTGGCCAGAAAACTCGTCCTTCAAATATCGATCGATTTAAATGACCCACATCTTGGCAAAAACTCTCAAACCTGGGAGTTCGCGAAGTATGGCAGTATGGACATTGCAGGGTTTTTTTTCCAAGACTGCAAGTATAAAATACATAAGAAAAGTCGGGGTTTCTCTCACATGGTATATTCGCCATCTCTAGATGTTTTCACTTCTAGACGATAAAGACATAAGGAAAATCGGTGTCTTTTACATCTGGACACCAGACATAGTAGGCCCACGGATAACATGATCGATTTGGATTGTCAAATTGTACCAGAATTAATTGGTAAATCAGGGACAAAATTGACGTCATGCAGATCTTTTTTGTTCTATTTAGACATCCATTTTAATTATTAGATCTCACTAGATTGTATGTAATAATCAGACTATAAACGTTTAAGGTTACACATAGTTTTGAGTCCAGGTACATTATATTTGGCTGGCGTATGTTGTGAGCATTTTACCTAAACTCATAGGATCAATAGTAAGTAAGTAAATAATGTCCGCACGTTTATCCATGCTGTCATTGGTATGAAAGTGAGCATTGACAAAGAAAAAATATTTTAAAAACCACGAGTCTTGAATCTTTGGAGACTTCCAAAGCATCGGACGCCTTCACGACGCAAACAATGTTAATTTTTCACTCATCGATGAGCTGTCGATTTTGTTTCTTGCTTTCTTTTGAAACGTTGATAAATGTACAAAAAAGTGTGTTGATCTTGTAGACCATGGGATAATTTGTGTAGAATCTTATTGGCTTTCACATTAAAGTCGCCATTTTTAAGTGTAATACTTTATTATGACGCTACGGGTGATAAAGTTTTGGCCAGAATATATTGATGCTCTGATGTTTGGTTCTAACCAGTTAACTGTTGTACTCTGGAAAAAATATATATTCAAAAACTTGGCCAGAAAATTCGTCCTTCAAATATCGATCGATTTTAATGACCCTCATTATGGCAATAACTCTCAAACCTGGGACTACAAGGAAGACGTTGCAAAATCCCTGGTTTGAGAGTTTTTGCCAA
>NC_088362.1:56865897-56873397 GCF_034508935.2 Berghia stephanieae
AAAACAAAACAGAGCAATCTTTAAAATGATTCTTTCCTTGACAGGCAGTTATTGCAGCTCATACAGAATAGGCGGAGAGTGTGCCATTCTCTTTTTCTCATTCTCTTTGTGCCTCTATGTGGTCTATTGGTATGACACTCGCTTTCGGATCTGAAGGTCCTGAGTTCGAGCCTCGCTCGGCGCATAGTTGAGTCCTTGGAAAAGGCTCTTTACTCACTTCCTCTCACCGTACTCGGGGTGCAAAATGAGTACCTGGCCATAACACGGCGTCATGTTTCGTTCTACATGTTGCATGTTTCTGTTGGTCAGGGACCCCTTATAAAACGCTTTGAGCACATTAAGTGGATATTGCGCTCTATAAAAAGCTCAATTTTTTGTGGTTTTATCACTAACTTAGCTTTACTCGTGTGTATGACCTGCATGGAAAGTCCTATATTTTAAACTAAATATTCATTATTGTGTTAATGAAGCCAATTGAAGGATTGATTTCATTTATAAAACCTTTAATTATTTGAATTTTTAACAAGTTTTAATTATAACATTATATGACTCTGTAATCTGTACCTCGATTGTGCATGTTAATTGTGTCTTGGGACCGCTGCACTGATGTCAATCACTGCATTATTAGGATTGTATAGATAATCATAAGTTGATAAGTTGATTTCGTTGACGTCAAATTATCATATGTATCTACACAAAAATTCCAATGAATTAGGAAGATAAACAGGGGATCTTATACAATTATGATATTTATTCCATTCCTCTCCCTAAATAGTAACGCGTAACGTTATCATGTTTACAATACATGTTTACAAGACATGACGCCTGTTAGGCGATAATACAATTTTTACGACAGAGCCAAGTACGGCGAGAGAATGTGAGAAAAGAGCCTTTTCCAAGGAATCAACTATTTGCTGAACGGGGCTCGAACCCAGTGCCTTTCGATCCGAAAGCGATTGTCGTACCAAAAGACCACATAGCTACAATAGCTGCACTTGGAATTGAATTTATCCAAATTTTAAGCATTTTAAAACAGGTGGCTTTTAGTATAAAATTTCTCTTTCATGAGTAGTAGGTGAAATGCAGGTAATTTCAATAATGAGAAAGTCTTTGTGTTTAACCAGATAACTGCTGTGCTTTTGAAAAACATGGATTTAAAAATTTGGCCAGAAAAACCTGTCCTTCAAATATCGATCGATTTAAATGACCCTCATCATGGCTAACACTCCCAAACCTGGGACTTCGTGTTGTCCCAGGTTTGAGAGTTTTTTTTTCCAAAATTAGGGTCATTTATAACGATCGATATATATTTGAAGGACGAGTTTTCTGGTCAAAATTTGAAATACGTGTTTTCCAGAGTATGACAGTAATTTGGTTAAGGTTTTTTTTTTTTTTTGTAACCTACTTCATGGTCCATCTAGTCTGGTTTTTGTTAAGAGAACAAATAAAATTTTGAGTTAATAAAACTTGAAGTTCAGAATGTTCAAAGGACAATTTGAAGTTTTGGGTTTACCTTTTATCAAAATATAAACGGCTTAAAAAAATCAAACGATACATCTATTTTTAATTTTGTTCCGATTTTTATATATATATGTGTGTGGCTATGTGGTCTAATGGTATACACTCGCCTTCGATCTGAAAGATTCAAGGGGTGAGCCCCACTCTGAAGGGAGCAACGTTGGGTCCTTGTAAAAGGATCTTTACTCACATTCTCAACGTAGTCAGGTGTAAAATGAGTATCTGGCCGATAACAGTGTTATCTCTGTCTAAAAAAAAAATGGTAATATCGCCTAACAGGCGTCATGTCTAGTCTTACATGTTAAATGTTGCTGTTGGCTAGGGACCCCGTGTTAAGCGCTTTGAGCACGTTTAATGGATATTGCACTATATAAAAGATCGAGATTTTTATGTGTGTTTTTATCACCATTGTTTTTCAATTTTGTTGTTATTGGGGTGCGGAGGGGGGGGGGGGGGGGTGTTAGATTCAAACAGTTTACGTTATTTTCTTACTTCACGTAAATCATATAAGACGCGAGAATTACCAATGAGATTAACATACCTTGCAAAAAGAATGTCAATTTTATCTTTACAAGAATCTTAGATATTTCAATTATTCGCCGGATCATGAAATAAACAAGCGTACCGTTATAAACATGTCTTAGTTGTCACATTCTTATTCATATTATGGCCAGATATGTATATCTAGTAATACGTAAGCTTTCATATAGGGCAATATCATCCATGTCATGTGCTCAGTGTGCTTTACAAGAGGTTTCAAGTCAACAGCAACACTTAACACTTACGATGAGAATCCCTCCTGTCAGATGCTAATACATTCTTTTGTTTTCGACAGAGACAGCGCTGTTACCGGCCAGGTACTCATTTTACACCTGAGTACGGTGAAAGAACTGTATTAAAAAAGCATTGTCCAAGGAATCAGATTTACGACACCAAAACCAGTGAGGTACAAATTCAAAGGCCTGTGACCTAGTACAAGACCACAAATTCTAATTAAGACATATTATTGTTTTAGCTTAAGCAGGACAGAGGAGAGAGGGACGCTCAAAAACATGACGCAGAATGGTGGAGAAGGTAATAAATGATGTTGGGATAGAGTCCTGGCAGTAAGCAAGAACTAAAGAAAGGAACCGACAGAGATGGAGAGAAACCTTATGAGCCTCCTGGTGCTGAGAGAATTAAGGGAAGGGTTTTGCTTAAGAAATTCTAGTCAAAGTAGGGGGTCTGTGGGGGTTTATATATATATAAATATATATTAATATATATATATATATATATATATATATATATATATATAAATCTCTCTCCATATATATATATATAGATATATATATGTGTGTGTGTGTGGAGAGAGAGAGAGAGAGGTGTTTTATATATTATATATTATATATATATATATATATATATAAATATATGTATATATACATATATATATATCTATATATATATATATATATATATATATATATATATATATTTATTTATTTATTTGTGTGTGCGTACGTGTGTGCAGAAGAATACGTTCGAGTGAGTGCAGGTATATTGTGCACGTGGCTGTGCGTGTTTGTATGTGTGTTTAAATTGTGTTTTGTTTATTTGTTTCTCTGCTTTTGTCTGTTATTTATTTTTGCTCATTTATATTTTTCATTGGGGAGGGTGGGGGATGGGATTATATATATATATATATATATATATATATATATATATATATATATATATATATATATATATATATATTCATATTTACGTGACATAGAGCGGCAGGGTATCAGAATTAGATAGACGCTATCCATAGTATCAAACTAAAATTTCCCGAGAGCTTAATAATTCTATGGAAGGAACGAAATTGGCGTCACTCAGCTATTCGCTATTGTTTTTAGCCAGGCATTTTTATGATTAGTAGCTGTCACTAACTTCATCAATCAGATTATAAACGTTCAAGGTTGCACATAATTTTGTGCGTTGATATGTTATATCCGGCTGCAGATGTTGTGAGTTTGTTTTTTGTGGGTTTTATTTTGCTAAAGACATAGCAACAAGATTCATTTTACGAACAAGACCTAAAGGTTGCACATAATTTTGTGCGTTGATATGTTATATCCGGCTGCAGATGTTGTGAGTTTGTTTTTTGTGGGTTTTATTTTGCTAAAGGCATAGCAACAAGATTCATTTTACGAACAAGACCTATTACGACGGTCCAGTTCATACGGCACTATGTGGTCGCCAAATTTGGATCTATAGTCTCGGCTGGAGGGCATGGCGGAGGGCAAAAGATGCAGAGGAAGACCACAAAGAAGATGGCAACAGGATATACAGGAATGGCTCAACAACGGCGTGACGGAATGTGGCAGATGGGCACAAGACAGAGACTTCTTCTGAAGGACTGTGTGGGAGGCTACGTCCAAGTGATATGCCACAGAGAGCGAGAGAGAGTCTCGGCTGATAATACCCAGATATTCGTAAGAATCTAAAATATTACCTCTAGAAAATGTTAGAATCTTTGTTTTGACTTAATGTCACTAAAGGTGCGGCTATGTGGACTTGTGGTATGACATTCGCTTTCGAATTGGAAGGTCTTGGGTTCGAGCCTCGCTCGGCGCATAGTTGAGTCCTTGGAAAATGTTCTTTACTTACATTCTCTCACTGTATTAAGGTTAAAATGAGAATCTGGCCGGTAACAGCTTGTCTTTGTTCGAAAAAATTGTAACTGTCTATACTGTAATAACAGGCATCTTGTCACGCCTACCTTTCAACTCTCTCCTTACCTATCCTTTTCAGTATTTTCCCAAAATGGCAGGCTTACCCAGCATAAAAACAAGCTCTCTACAAAACAACTTTTTGTTCTTATTAATTAAACAAAGATCATTCTTCAAAGTTTGTGATGTACTCGCACAAAGTAAATCTGAATAAGAAAAATGTATATTGTGTTGTAACAAATGTGACGGTTTTGATGCAGGTGGTGGTAAGGAGAGGGTTAAGTGTTGCTTAATGTAATCTCTGCTGTGCGGCTATGTGGTCTAGTGGTATGACACTCGCTTTCGGATGGGAAGGTCCTGGGTTCGAGCCTCGCGCTCGGCGCATAGTTGAGTCCTTGGAAAAGGCCCTTAACTCACATTCTCTCACCGTACTCAGGTGTAAAATGAGTACTTGGCCGTTAACAGCGTTGTCTTTGTCCGAAAAATTGTAATATCGCCTAACAGGCGTCATGTCCCGTCCTACGTGTTAAATGTTGCTGTTGACCAGGGACCCCTTGTAAAGCGCTTTGAGCACATTTCGTGGATATTGCGCTATATAAAGCTCAATTTTTAATTATTTTTTTTAGGCTATACCATTATAGTCTCTATTGCGTAACATTAGGTTTCCATTTTGGTAAAAGAACAAAAACCTTGTCAAGTCGTTCCATACCTAAATTCTTGATACTCCCACAAACTCCCGTCCAAGCTCTAGTCGGATTCCCCCAACAATGCTTTCAATAAAATTACGTGATGCTGACGGGCGAATATTTTTGGTCTTTTCATAAAAGTGCAATGGATTTTACAACGCCTTCGTTGCAGAGAGATTGAATGACCTTTCTCATTAATTTTCAATTCGCTTTTTAGTTTTTAGTGGGACAGCTCTCAACGTCAATGATGGCGTCAAGTAAAAAGGAAAAGGTAACTCCCGCTTGACAAGTGTGTCAAAGTTGTTTCAACATGTTTCCTTACAACGTAACCAGGCCGTTGTGCGATCTGTCAAAATGTTCAAGCGCATATTGCACTTAAAATCAAAGGAAAAATTCTCTTCTTCTTTTTTTAAAATTTTGTTTTTGTGGTTGTTGTTTTTGTTGTTTTTGATGGGGTTTTTCATTTTTTAAATTTTTTTTTTAGTTTTGTTGTTTTTGTTTTTTTTTTTTTTGTTTTTTTTTTGTTTTTTTTTTTGTGTTTTTGGTTGCGAGCTGTATATGCTGTGCGAAATGGAAATTTATAAACCTTGTTCAGGAAACTAAAGACACATTGTGACAATGATCATGGCAAAATCTTTGCAATGCGCAATGTAAATCTGACATATTCTGTATAATAAACAAAATATTTATAACAGCTTCAAAGAAAAGAACATAAAAACCAAACTTGGAACGTTTTTGGGCTCAACACCCTTCTTCAGCTTAACTCTCTCCTTACCAGCCATTTTCAGGATTTTCCCCCAAAACGTCACACCCAACTAACACAAAAATATATGTTTTTTATCAGTCAAACACAATAGCAGTAAAGTTCTTGCCATACATAATTTCTTTAGTAAAAACATGCTCTACAACACACTGTTCATTTTCTTTAAATTTTATGATGTACAAGATAAATTTGAATAAGAAAAATGTTGGTTGTATCGTAACGAATGTGACGATTTTCCTATAGTTGGTATGGAGAGGGTTAAAATCAAAACAAAACAATGAAAACATAACCACGTTACTAAAAGAAACCAGATCGACGCCAGAGAAATATTCGGCATATTTTCGTATCGCATTTATGTTTTAATTGGATTCAATAGTCTGATGTCACGTCGCCCAGCAACGGCGGCCATCGTGGTTCTAAACAACGAAAATCGGTACTTTTTATTCTTCATGCTGGCTAGAACTTTTCATATGTCATGTGATCAGAATGTGTAAAAGTCAAAACATGATCAAATTTATAATGTTTTTTTCCCTCTGGATACGCTTTTATGCTCGTCGGAATATTTCATAAGGGCGTCCGCATTGTTCCGATAGTTTAGAGCCAGTTAATAAGTTACCATACGTCATTACGAGGGAAGTGACATTACCACTGTTGAAGCGTATTGTATTTTGTTGTTGGTGGTGGTAGTGGTGTTGGCTGAAGAAGGGATTTGAGCTCGAAACGCACCGTGTATTTTGTTGGTGTTTTGTTGTTTTTGGAAGCTGTTATATTCATGTTTGTATATTACGTGTTAAGAAATGGATGAATGAGAACAGACTGAAACTGAATGATGATAAGACGGAGGTGCTGCATGTGGGGAACAGGAAGTGGAAAAGTGAAACAGATTTGAAGGACGCGTCCATTCAAATTGTTGACAACGTGAAAAACCTTAGCACATTCTTAGACTCTGGACTGTCGATCGAGCACCAGGTTTATGATTTGGTTAGTGTGTTTTGTGTGTGTGTGTGTGTGTGTGTGTGTGTGTGTGTGTGTATGAGTGTGAGTGTGTGTGTGTGCTTGAATGTGTGAATGAGTATGTTTCAGCCAAAGTAACTTGTAATTTAAGCGCTTAGAATCTGGTGTCTCGGAGTTATATAAGTTTTTAGCATCATCATTATTATTATTATTATTATTATTATTATTATTATTATTATTATTATTATTATTATTATTATTATTATTATTATCATTATTATTATTATTACTACTACTACTACTACTACTACTACTACTACTACTACTACTACTACTACTACTTTTTACAGTCCTCAGCTTCTAGAAGCATATCTAATATCACTAATCTTGTTTTATGTTCTCTATAATCCAACTCATGAACGTGTGTGGCAAATTCACATATTCGGCTATATATGTGGTCTTGTGGTGTGACACGTGTCTTCAGATCGAAATGTCTTGGTTTCGAGTCCTGCTCTCATCGGCGTATAGTTCAGTCCTTAGAAAAGGCTCTTTATTCCCATTATCTCACTGTACTCAGGTGTAAAATGAGCACCTGGCCGTTAACAGCGTTATCTCTGTAATTTAAAAAATGTAATGTCGCCTAACAGCCGTTACATGTCAGGTCCTACGTGTTAAGTATTGTTGTTGGCTAAGGACCCCTTGTGAAGCGCTTTGAGCACGTTTAGTGGATAATGCGCTATCTAAAGGCTCACGATTTTTAAAAGCTAAAATATCCTGTCAAAGCCAATATTGTGATATTATTTCTTTTTGTATTATGTTTGTTTGTTCTTTGGTGTGTCTTGTGGTGTTTTTTTTCTGTGTGATTGTTTGATTTATCTTTTCT
>NC_088362.1:56875897-56893397 GCF_034508935.2 Berghia stephanieae
TCGAGCCTCGGTCGATACATAGTTGACTCACATTCTCTCACCGTACTCAGGTGTAAAGTGAGTATCTGGCCGTTAACAGCTTTGTCTTTGTCCGAAAATTGTAATATCGCCTAACAGGCGTCATGTCCCGTCCTACATGTTAAATGTTGCTGTTGACCAGGGACCCCTTGTAAAGCGCTTTGAGCACATTTAGTGGATATTGCGTTATATAAAGCTCACTTAAATTATGCCCTTCTGCCACGACATCATAAGATATCGTCGCCTAGGCATTCCCATTGCTTTGGAGATTTCCAGAATAATTTATAGGGGGCATCGTGGCTCAGCGGTACGGTCTTTGCGTCGTACCTGAAAGGTACCGAGTTTGATCACCACCGATGCGCTGTATGGCCTTCAGCAAGTCACCTCGCCTTAGTCACATTATATGCATTGGGGCTGACGCCTGGGTTATTCTAGTCTTCCCTTGGAATAGACCCTTGAGACAGTTTCCCCTATGGGATGAATAAAGGGAATTTTATTTTATTATTTATTTATTTATTTATTTATTTATTTATTTATTCATTTATTTTATAGAGATTGTTATGATGTCAAGTGCTGAAAGCATCTCAAGGATTCCGAAAAGATCCCGTTACTGCTACTACTACTACTGCTACTACTACTACTACTACTACTACTACTACTACTACTACTACTACTACTACTACTACTACTACTACTACTACTACTACTACTACTACTACTACTACTACTACTACTGTACTATTACTACTACTACTACTACTACTACTACTACTACTACTACTACTACTACTACTATTAATACTACTACTACTAATAATAATAATAATAATACTAATAACAATAATCATGATCATCATCATCATCATCATCATCATCATCATCATCATCCTCGTCATTTTTATGAAAACTATTGCACTGACAGGATTGAAATGGCGGCAAATAATTGCGAGAAAGGAGAGGTAATTCCTCATTCAGAACAATTCCTTTGCTCTTCGAGTTGTAGAAATTAATTGTCTGACGGGAAAACCAAGAACACATAACAATGGCCATAACCCTGTCGGATTGGCTTAGGTTATCGTGTTGTTATCTCCCCTAGCCTACATGGGCTGATACGGTATCGTCTCAGAATTAGTTGGGGATGAATTATGGCGTTGGGGTTCGAGGAGAAAAACAAGGAATCATGCTGAGATTGATTTATAATAAAAAGATTACGGTCTGCTTTGTTGAGAGAGAGAGAGAGAGAGAGAGAGAGAGAGAGAGAGAGAGGGGGGGGGGGGGGGGGGGGAAGGGAGAGAGAAAGAGAGAGAGAGAGAGAGACGCTAGATATAGGAACAGAGATAGGGGAGGGGGGGAGAGAAAGGTGGTAGAGGGAGGAACAGAGAGAGAGAGAGAGAGAGAGAGAGAGAGAGAGAGAGAAGAGAGGAGGAAATGAGGGAAGGAGAAAGAGACGAGATATAATTACATACAGGAAGGTTCCGGGTTCGAGCCCCGCGTCAGGCACATTCGTGTTTTTTTCTTGGGCAAAATTATTAACCCCCAATTTGCTCACTTGGACAACATGGGTGATTTCTGTTGATATCAGACATCCTGTTTGATGGATTATCTATATTCCTTCATGGAATGCGTAGGCGACGGTATCTTATGGTGCCGTTGCGAAAGGGCATAATTATTTATTTAATTATATATATATATTTGAGTGTGTGTATGTATGAATGTATGTATGTATTTATGTATGTATCTATGTATGTGTATACCTCCACCTTTGGAATTACCAACAAAAAATAACATTTACAAAACTTCGCGAACATATTAGGAAATTAAAAGACAACAAGCTAGACCATCATATTTCAATGAAAATCTTATAAAAAAACAACCGTTTTATCAATACGACAGCAACTGTTTGTTTTAAAACAAGAAAGATATTTAGAAACTGTCTGATATCATTGCTCTCAAAGACAAGGATAACGATATTTTCTTGGGGGAACACATGTCTTTGACAGGTGCATGAGATACTGCATTAATATTGCTTGATGCTCTTCACTATTAAAAAGTCTTCGCCTGTTGCAAATCGACTTAATTATTCTCATTCGGCGGGTCCTGGTGTTTATAACAACACTTGTAGTTTCCTGTGGTCTATTGAAAAACTTGAGCTTTCATAGATGGGAAGAAAATTGTGATGTCAAAAAACTGGTTCCTAATTCATTGGAAGTGTAAAACCACTCTTCCGGAGGTCTGGATGCGTACCTTGTGTAATTGATCTTTTGTTTCAGAGTGATGGTATCTTATTCTCTAGTCTAAATAAATGGTGGTAGTCAATAAAGATCATCCATCCTCGCTCTTATACGTCCTGTAATCCTAAGAATCTCCTATACATCCTGCTACTGAAATAGTTATGCCACAGTGGTGCACCCCAATCATTATTAGTACTCCGTAGGAGTGGTTACATACACACTCCCAAGGAATTAGGAACTAAAAGAATAGAGGGTTTGATGTCACGACCTTTCTCCCATATAGATAGTATGCGCTTGGCTAAGAAGCTCACAACATTGCCATCCGGAAGTATAACGGACAAACACACAAAACTGTATGCATCCATGAACGTTTATAGTCTGGTTAATACAGTTTAGTGAGCATTACTCATAAACGCGGATGGCAAAATACAGTAACAAAGACCTGAGTGACGTCATCTTCGAACTATCTATAGGTATAGATTGAACTAAGTTGACGTCACTCAGGTCTTTGTTATTGTTTTGTTTTGTTCTATTTTTATTTTTTTATTTTTTTGCCATCCATCTTTATGAGTAATTCTCACTAAACGATATTAACCAGACTCTAAAAGTTCATGGTTACACAGAGTTTTGTGTGTTGGTCCATTATACTTCCGGATGGCAATGTTGCGAGCTTCTCAGCCAAGCGCTAACTTACAACATCTGCCAGCTGGATATAAGGTACAAACACACAAAACTATGTATAACATTAAACGTTCTGATTAATACAATTTAGTGAGAACTACTCATAAAAATGGCTGGATTAAAACAATAACAGAGAGCTGAGTGATGTCACTTCCGTTCCTTCCATACTCGTAAATAGGTCATCAAAACAAAACAGAGAGAGAGAGCGAAATACTCATTACACTATTTTTAGAACAATTTCATTGATGTCTGGTTTTAAAGAAAATAGATTTTATGATGCTCGTACTTTTTAATGCCTTGATTGTTTATCACACGTTTACAGTAATAGCAATGACCTCATTAATACGTTCAAATCACACGGAACTTGCATATCTGCAGACGAGATCTTTATCCATTAAGTTTAGTACAACTAGCTCTAGATCTATTTTTTTTAAAAAGAATAAAGTTGAGGATTAAAATCTTTCATAACCATTGTGTTTATCGGGGGCGGTTTGGGTCTTTTCTAAAGAAAATTTAATTACCAATATTGGGCGGTTTTAATCATTCTGTATCGTCATTATAAGTTTAAAAAAACAGCATTTATGGTGAAACATTTTAATTATCTGTGTTGATACCCATTTTGCAACCTAATTTGGGGGGTCTGACATTAAAAAATTATAACAATCTTGTGGCAAACGTTCCACAAAACAGAATGAAGGAATGGCCTCCATATTCTTCCCTCTTGTCAACATTGTACCATAGTGTGTCACCATAGAGAGATTTTATAGCTTTAGCTTATGGAATTTTAATTTGAACATTACAAAGTTGAGAATCAAAATGTTATGACAAAATTGATGTCAAAAATTCAGAATTAGGATCATAATTCAAAATTCACTTATCTTATCAAAAAAAATCTCTCTATGGTGGCATAATACATTATCTCTGTGATAACTGTGGAAATAGATTCTGAGAAACGTTTAACACAGTATCCCATACCCTTAGAAAAATGACATATTGAGAAAATATCAAAATAGCTTCCCGTTTTTCACACTTTTCTTACTACCTTTACCATTTTTGACTGTGTTTTCCGTGCCTTTATAGTCTACTTTAAGAATTTGGACTTCAATTATATTATTTCTATGATAATAAAATATCATTTTCCACCAAAATCTCAAAATCAATTTTTTCGAAAGATTTTCCTAATAATTAGACACAAAACGCCCCTTTTGAAATCTTTCGAACTATAAGATATAAATATCTAGGTTATTTCATAAGTTATTTTTAAAAACCACTAAACGTGCTCAAGGCGCTTTACAAGATTTATATGCTACAAATAGTTTTTGATAGTTTCCTTAGTACATTTTAAAGCATTAGAGCTTTAAGATTACGCAATACGCAGTAAACGTGCTCAAAGCGCTTTACAAAGTGTCCCTAGCCAAAAGCAATACTTAACATGTAGGACGAGACATGACGCCTGTTAGGACATAATATTACGTTTTTTTCCCTACAGAGTCAACGATGATAACGGTCATGTACTGCTTTAACACCTGAGCACGGTGAGAGAATGTGAGTATAGAACCTTTTTCTAAAGACTCAACTATGCGCCGCTTGGCGTGGGACTCGAACCCAGAACGTTCCGATCCGAAGGCGAGTGTCTTACCATAAATAAAAATATTTCAAACTTGAAATTAAATGTTTGTACATCACACATACATGAGTACATTTAAGTTGTTATACTATCTTTACCACGTGTATCGTTATTGTAATCTTTCAATCAATTTAATATAAAGGGCATTCAATGGATTTTATCCTATTTCACCCTATAGCATTTTTATGTTATGTTTTATGTTATATTCTTTTGATGACATGTGTTATATAGAGGGAGCGAAATTGACGTCACTCAGCTCATTTCTCCTTTTTAGACAGCCATTTAATAAGTTCTTACTCAATTCTATAATTCAGACAATAAACGTTTAAGGTTACATATAGTTTTGTGTGTTAGTACGTTATATTCGTCTGTCGGATGTTGTGAGTATTTTACCTGAACGCGTGGCATTAATTCAAAAAATATAGTTTTCGATAATAGAGTTGATTTCTAGATAGACTGAGTGTCACCCTCATTTTGAAATGGCTTTGATTAAAATGTGAATTGATGTAATTGATTTGTTAAGAATTACTCATTATTATCATAATAATCAGCATCGCCATCCTCATCATCATCATCATCATCATCATCATCATCATCATCATCATCATCATCATCATCATCATCATCATCATTATATGAGTTTTTGGTGATGAGCGATATCTAAATAAACTTTTTTACAATTATAATTATCACCGTAATCATCAGTATCATTACTATCATCATCTTCTTCATCATCATCATCATAATCATCATCACAATCATCATTCTCATCATAATTAACATCGTAATCATTATCTTCCTCTTCTTCTTTTTCTTCTTCTTCTTCTTCCTTTTCTTAATTTTCTCCATCATCGTCATCATCATCTTCATCATCATCATCTTTATCATCATCATTATCGTCATCGTCGTCGTCAGAATCGTTACCAAACAATAGCATCATCACCACTATAATATTATAATATAATTACACTCGTTTTCCTTCAGTCCTCTGTCATCATCCTATTTCTCTTCAAATCCAACTACAGAATTATACTATCATAATGCAATATCATTATTTGGCCTTCTCTAAGTTTAAAAACACCATTATCATCCTCAAAACGCCGTTCATAACAGCAATGATAATAATAATAATGATGATAATACCAATATCAATTTCAATATACTTCATACGAAGGTACTCCATCCATCTCATATGAAGATAGCTGCCGTTATATTTCTAAAGATAATTGCTAATTCAGAAAAGTGAGTGGAGCAGGCACTTATGTTGGTAACAACAAGATATGAAGTGAATAGAAAAGTGCCAGAAGACAATAGAGAATAAAAATTTTTCGCGGCGGTGGTGGGGTTTGAACCTGCGACCTTATTGGTACGACAACTCCGCCTGGCAGGTGAGAGTGTGGCTCTACCGTGTGAGCTATCCACGAACACAAAAATATTCGTTTCAAACTCAAAGTCATTACTAGATCCCTCTCTCACCCACTTCTTGAGACCGCCGATTCGTTCGTACACCACCATCGCGAATAATTTTGACCAGCAGTTAAGCTTAATAGCCAATATTCTCAACACAAACATATAACATAGAAACGATTGAGACATTGAGTATGCTCCGGTGTATGGGGTGAATTTTTAATTCAGAAAAGTGAGTGGAGCAGGCACTTATGTTGGTAACAACAAGATATGAAGTGAATAGAAAAGTGCCAGAAGACAATAGAGAATAAAAATTTTTCGCGGCGGTGGTGGGGTTTGAACCTGCGACCTTATTGGTACGACAACTCCGCCTGGCAGGTGAGAGTGTGGCTCTACCGTGTGAGCTATCCACGAACACAAAAATATTCGTTTCAAACTCAAAGTCATTACTAGATCCCTCTCTCACCCACTTCTTGAGACCGCCGATTCGTTCGTACACCACCATCGCGAATAATTTTGACCAGCAGTTAAGCTTAATAGCCAATATTCTCAACACAAACATATAACATAGAAACGATTGAGACATTGAGTATGCTCCGGTGTATGGGGTGAATTTTTAATTCAGAAAAGTGAGTGGAGCAGGCACTTATGTTGGTAACAACAAGATATGAAGTGAATAGAAAAGTGCCAGAAGACAATAGAGAATAAAAATTTTTCGCGGCGGTGGTGGGGTTTGAACCTGCGACCTTATTGGTACGACAACTCCGCCTGGCAGGTGAGAGTGTGGCTCTACCGTGTGAGCTATCCACGAACACAAAAATATTCGTTTCAAACTCAAAGTCATTACTAGATCCCTCTCTCACCCACTTCTTGAGACCGCCGATTCGTTCGTACACCACCATCGCGAATAATTTTGACCAGCAGTTAAGCTTAATAGCCAATATTCTCAACACAAACATATAACATAGAAACGACTTTGAGTTTGAAACGAATATTTTTGTGTTCGTGGATAGCTCACACGGTAGAGCCACACTCTCACCTGCCAGGCGGAGTTGTCGTACCAATAAGGTCGCAGGTTCAAACCCCACCACCGCCGCGAAAAATTTTTATTCTCTATTGTCTTCTGGCACTTTTCTATTCACTTCATATCTTGTTGTTACCAACATAAGTGCCTGCTCCACTCACTTTTCTGAATTAAAAATTCACCCCATACACCGGAGCATACTCAATGTCTCAATCGTTTCTATGTTATATGTTTGTGTTGAGAATATTGGCTATTAAGCTTAACTGCTGGTCAAAATTATTCGCGATGGTGGTGTACGAACGAATCGGCGGTCTCAAGAAGTGGGTGAGAGAGGGATCTAGTAATGACTTTGAGTTTGAAACGAATATTTTAGTGTTCGTGGATAGCTCACACGGTAGAGCCACACTCTCACCTGCCAGGCGGAGTTGTCGTACCAATAAGGTCGCAGGTTCAAACCCCACCACCGCCGCGAAAAATTTTTATTCTCTATTGTCTTCTGGCACTTTTCTATTCACTTCATATCTTAAAGATAATTGCCAGCGGCCAGGATTAACATATGCAGAAGAAAGAATTATAGATATTAGAGGGGCTTTAGAGTCTAGCTTGGCATATAAAATCCACATTAAGTATGAGCTTGGGTATCGACGATGCAAAATGCAAATGTTAAGTTCGATAAGTCCTCTTGATAAGTTTACGGCGATGTGGTCTTGTGGTATGACACTCGCCTTTCAGATCGAATAGTTCTCGGTTCGAGACCCAACTCTGAGCGGCGCAGAGTTGAGTCCTTGGGGAAAAAAAAGAAGTTCTTTACTCACAATCTTCCGCCGTGTTCGGGTGTAAAAGGCGTATCTGGCCATTAACAGCTTTGTCTCTGTCGGAAAAATGGTGATAATATTGCCTAACAGGCGTCATGTCTCTTTCTCCATGTTACGTATAGCTGTTTGGTCAGGGACCCTATGTAAAGCGCTTTAAGCACGTTTAGTGGATATTACGCTATATAAAAGTCCAAGTTTTTTATTCTGTTTTTATATTACTATTGGGTTATGTGAAAGCTTTTTTAAATGTTGTTTTTGTTTTGTTTTGCTTTTTTGTTTTGTTTTTTGTTTTTTTGTGGGGTTTTTTTTTTTTTTTTTTTTTTTTTTGGGGGGGGGGGGGGGGGGGGTTAAAGACACAGGAAGTTCTCTGCGTACTTTGAAAAAATACGTATTTCATATTTTGGCCAGAAAACTCGTCCTTCAAATATCGAGCGATTTAAATGTCCATCATCTTGGCAAGGACTCTCAAACCTGGGACTTTAAGAGATCTCGCGAAGTCCCAGGTTTGAGAGTTTTTTGCCAAGACGAATTCATTTTAATCGATCGATATTTGAAGGTCGAGTTTTCTGGCCAAAATTTTATACACGTATTTTTTTTTCAAAGTACTTTTGAACAACTTTAGAACAAATCACGTTTCTCATTGTTTTAGCCATGAAAATTTTCCTTCATATAGAAGGAACGAAATAGACGTCACTCAACTCTTTAAAACTCTTTTAAATAGCCATTTTAGTAATTAGTTCTCAGTAAATTCTATTGATCAGACTATAATAATAATAATGGTATAGATTTATAGTGCGCCAAACATCCCTTCATCAGGAGGGCTCTGGGCGCATAACATAGATTAACTTAATCATGAAGCCCTAACACAGTACACGAACAACGCTAATTATACACATAATCAAAAGAAAGCCTGTCGGAATAAGAATGTCTTTAATCGACGCTTGAATTCCTCTAGTGAAGACGAAGAAGACGTTCAATGCGACACTTAGCTTTGTATGTTTGTGTGTTATATCCGGCTGGCGGAATATTATGAGCATTTTGTCTAAGCGCAAAGCTTCAATACCTTCCTTTAGAGCCATTCGGCCCATGGAGCCGGAGATTATCCCGGTTTCTATAGCGTGAAACGAACAATAGCAATTGCTTGCTATCCTTTGGATAGGACGCTTGTCTATCGCATAATACTTTCCGTCAAATCTAACAGACTCAGCTACCCATTCACTGCTGGGTGGATAATGGGGTAAGAAATAAATCTCGACTGCACCCGGGATCGATCTCGGTCCCTTTACGTGTGAAGCGAGTGCTCTATCAACTGAGCAATCGGGACCACGGTATTGATCAATTAAGATCACATCCTTCATTTTATAAAGTTTCAAATCAGGAGATTAAAAAAGAACTTGATCATTTATCTAGCGTAATATCCCCTAATTAAAATCTAATATTTGTGGAGAAGAGCAGGATAGGAAGGCTTTGAAAGGCAATTATACAAAAGAAAATGGAGATTGATAGGACAAGCATTGCGGAAACCTAAGGACAATATCACAAGGACAGCCCTGCAATGGAACCCCCCATCTGGAAAGAGGGAAAAAGGGAAGACCAAGGTCAATCTGGTGCGGCTATGTAGTCTTGTGGTATGACATTCGCTTTCGGATCAGAAGGTCCTGGATTCGAGCCTCGCGCTCGGCGCATAGTTGAGTCCTTGGAAAAGGCTCTTTCCTCACATTCTCTCACCGTACTCAGGTGTAAAATGAGTACCTGGCCGTTAACAGCGTTGTCTTAGTCCGAAAAATTGTAATATCGCCTAACAGGCGGCATGTCCCGTCCTACATGTTAAATGTTGCTGTTTACCAGGGACCCTTGTAAAGCGCTTTGAGCACATTTAGTGGATATTGCGCTATATAAAGCTCAATTTTAGTTTTAAAATTTTTAGAGCGGGATTCTAACTTTGTACCGATCAGTCCACAAAACCACATAGATGCGCTAACTTCTAATAAGTCGCGGTTTTAACTCACTCAACCCTAACACCCGACTATATCCGTAGTTTCATCCGGGGTACTTTTTTTACCCCATGCCTATTTATTACATTTTACTGTGACAAATTATAGGCGTAGTATCAAAGTTAATGGGGTTTTTTTTAGTTTATAGTGATTGGTAGTTGAATAAAACTTTCTATGTGCATGCTCATTTTTAATACATTTTTTTCCAATTTTGAAAAGTAGCAAAAATCTCTAGGGTTGAGTGAGTTATCTCACTCAACCCTAACACCGACTATATCCGTAGTTTACCCGGGTTACTTTTACCCCATGCCATTTATTATTACATTTTCTGAGACAAATTATAGGCGTAGTATCAAAGATAATGTTTTTTAGTTTTTGCGTGTTAGAGGTAGTTGAATAAAACTATCTATGTACATGCTCATTTTGAATACATTTTTTTCCAATTTTGAAAAGTAGCAAAAATCTCTAGGGTTGAGTGAGTTAAGACTTGTTTGACAATTTGGTTATAATAATTATTGATTCATATCTAAATAAAAAGCTTTCTGGCCAAAATGAAAATGTGACCCATTGTCTCAAAACGGTATTATGTCGGAACGAACCAGATGCTGAAATGCCGAATTAAATGTTAAACTCTTCAAAAATATAAATTGTTGGCATTAGCACCCTAAAATATGGTATCCATTCTCCTCAATAAAACATACAAACTCAACATAAGTCTGATATTTCTGGCTATAAATTCAATTTTCAACATCTTAACCAACCCGACTTAATACCGTTTTGAGGCGGAGGGTCACAAATGTAAGACAAACAGTGAATAGATCGATCCGGGGTGAGCTCGAGATTTTATTCTGACCACCCTGTCCATCCAGTAGTAATTGGGTAGGTTGTTCTGTTAGATCTGGCTGGAAGTACTTAGAGATAGAATAGCGTCTTACTAAAGGATAGTAATTGGCTTATTCACGCTTTAGAAACCGGGATAAATTCCGGCTCCTTGGGCTAATGTCTCTGAAGGACTAAAAACAAAGAATAATAATAAGAAGAAGAAGAAGAAGAAGAAGAAGAAGAAGAAGAAGAAGAAGAAGAAGAAGAAGAAGAAGAAGAAGAAGAAGAAGAAGAAGAAGAAGAAGAAGGTAGATAGAAAAAACTAAGACGGAGATTGGGAGGAGGGCCTTGTTAGTGCAGCTCTGTGGTTGAGTGGTATGACACTAGCTTTCGGATCGGAAGGTCCTGAGTTCGAGTTCCACTCTGAGCGGCGCTTAGTTGAGTCATCGGAAAAGGCTCTTTACTCACATTCTCTCGACGGGGCATATTTAAATGATTTGAAAAGTGCTCTCATTTAAACAAACAAACAAACCTGATTGTTCTGTCTTTGTAGGTTGATCTTGAGCTTGAGCTCGAATTTCTATATAGCGCAATATTCACTAAACGTGCACAAAGCGCTTTAAAAGGGGTCCCTAGCCAACAGCAACACTTAACATGTAGGACGAGACATGACCCTGTTAGGCGATATTACAGTTTTGTTCGGACAGAGACAACGCTAGGTACATCTGATTAAGTTGAGAGAGTGTGAAGAAAGAGCAGTTTCCAAGGACTCAACTATGCGCCTCTCGGGACTCGAACCCAGGACTTTCCGATCCGAAAGCGAGTGTCATACTATTAGACCTCATAACCGCACCAGCTACGTTTCAACGTGACAACGGAAGTGACGCAATTAATATTGGATCTGAATTTGGAATGGGGCAGAGAAGTCGTGACGTCAGACCTTCAACTCTTCCGGTTCCAGAATCCTTAAAGGTATTGAGGGGCCAGGGTGGATGATTTTTATTAAAGGCCAGCATAATATATTTAGACTAGAAAATAAGATGTTATCACTCTGAAACCAAAAGATCAATTACACAAGGAATGTTTCAAGTCTTCCGGGAGAGTAATTTTACACTTCCAATGAGATTGAAACCGGTTTTTGACAACACATTTTTGTTCCCTATTCCGAACAATTTCAGACATCCATTCAGTGCCGCTTTGTGAGCCTTTGCATTGGTAGCAAGTTTGAAAATCCTCAGTTAGGTATTACGTATGTTACTATCCCTTGTTTTAAAAAAGAATTAAGTTAAAAACTAATTCAAATAAACTCCGTGCTGTTTAGTTAAATAAAATAAAGAAATAAATTGAGATTTTATATAGAGCAATTACCACTTAATGTGCTCAAAGCGATTTACAAGGGGCTCCAGGCGTAACATGTAGAACGAGACATGACGCCTGTTATTCGGTATTGCAATTTTTTTTCCGACAGAGACAACGCTGTCAACTCCCAGGTGCTCATTTTACACATGAGTACGGTTAGAGAATGTGAGAAAAAAAACCCTTTTCCAAGACCTCAACTATGCGTCAAGCGAGGCTCGAACCCAGGACCTTCCGATCCGAAAGCGAGTGTCATACCACATAGCCTAGTGGTATCCTAATTTAGTATCTAAATTAAACGCATTTTGTTTAAATGAAGCTTTGATTAATGCCATGAAAGACATTAATGTTCCATTTTTGGGGTCATTTTATATACAGACTATTAATGGATTTGGTCCGAAGTGTACTTATATTCAGGTCTGACATCTGAACCCACTTATGGGCCTAATCTAACATTGTTGTAATGGACGATATTTTGCGTCATTTTTGAGATTTCCATTACGACAATGAGCCCATAAGGAATTGGGTTATCAAACCTGCAAATAAGTACACGTTTGATTGGTTATACGAGTTTACGGCAGTGGTGATTATATCAAAGGGAAACAACTCATGATGACTTGTATATCAATGTGTTGTGTTGGTTAGAGTCCCTTTAATTCAGTAAAATATGACTCGATGATGACTTCGGAGCCCATGAAAGCTATTTGAACACATAATAATGAAGTAGATATTACATTTAAAAGCTCAAGCCCAATCTTTGAAACTATCAAAATAGGCACTGGTGTAAGATAAAGATCTGAGTAAGTGTATGTATGTATATATATATATATATATATATATATATATATATATATATATATATATATATATGTATATATAATATATATGTATTATATATATATATGTATGTATGTATATATATTATATATATATATATATATATATATATATATATTATGTATATGATTGTACTGGTCTACGCAGACGATGTTGATATCATATTATTGATACAGCTGACCAGTTTTCCTTCTTGCCTTGTATGACACTACTATACACACACATGTTCACGTTTTATATTATTAAAGTTGGAGTTGGCAACCCCATATACGTTATTTATTATGCTCACTTGAACGGAATTAAAATGACGAAAATTAGCTAGCTATATTGCTAACGAAGGGAACAAGGAAGAATGTTTGGATCGTATTTTCTCCATCTGCTTCTTAATTAAGTGTTACAATATTTGCACCCATCCGATACTTGACGACGCTATTCTTAGTATTAAATAGTATTAAATGGAAACAAAATCGATAATTTAACATTACGGTCTATCTAATAATTATGTTCGTAGCAAGCTTTATTAAGTCGTGATGGTGTAGGTGTAGTAGTAGTAGTAGTAGTAGTAGTAGTAGTAGTAGTAGTAGTAGTAGTAGTAGTAGTAGTAGTAGTAGTAGTAGTAGTAGTAGTAGTAGTAGTAGTAGTAGTAGTAGTAGTAGTAGTAGTAGTAGTAGTAGTAGTAGTAGTAGTAGTAGTAGTAGTAGTAGTAGTAGTAGTAGTAGTAGTAGTAGTAGTAGTAGTAGTAGTAGTAGTAGTAGTTAGTAGTAGTAGTAGTAGTAGTAGTAGTAGTAGTAGTAGTAGTAGTAGTAGTAGTAGTAGTAGTAGTAGTAGTAGTAGTAGTAGTAGTAGTAGTAGTAGTAGTAGTAGTAGATAGTAAGAAGAAGAAGAAGAAGAAGAAGAAGAAGAAGAAGAAGAAGAAGAAGAAGAAGAAGAAGAAGAAGAAGAAGAAGAAGAAGCAGAAGAAGAAGAAGAAGAGCAACACCAATAATAACAACACCAACAAAATCAAGAACAAGAGGAAGAAGAATAAAACGATAATGATGTAATAACAAGATGAGTAGACAATAGGCGAGTCCTTTCCTTCCCACGAAAACTGTCAACGAGTGTGACCGAATAATTATTAAATGTGTGACCTGCGTCATGTCATGTACTTAAAGAATTGAGTAGGCTATTTAAGTGAAGCAACTTAAGTAGGCCGTGTTGTATACTTCACTATAACTACCTACGTACACATTTCTCGTTTGTCAAAGTCATGTGTGACATATGGAATTTTCTTCAAAAGAAAAGCATTCAACTTTGTTAAACCCGAATATTTCATGTTGTGATTAATTAATTGGCTCCAAGCGGTCAGCAGTTTTAAGGATTCTTCACTCTACTGTGAGTACATTTTGTTGACATTTATATAATAAATTAAACTTATATAATCCTTCCCGATTTAAAATGATACTATGCTGCTAGAAGTTGTGGACTGTAAAAATTAATAAAATAAATTGAATATAACAGCTTCAAAAAATAACAAACCAAACACGTAACTTTCGACTCAAAAACCTCTCACCAATAACAACAAAAAAACAATGAAAAATAAATAAATTACTATTTTTTTTAAAACAGATCGACGTCAGAGAAGTATTCGGCAAGTCCTATAGATAGAATGAAGTTGACGTCACTCAGGTCTTTGTTATTGCTTTTTGCTATCCACATTTATGAGTAATTCTCACTAAACTGTATTAACCAGACTATAAACGTTTAAGGTTACACATAGTTTTGTGTATTGGTCCGTTATACTTCCGGATGGCAATGTTGTGAGCTTCTTAGCCTAGCGCACACTATCTATATTAAGATCTTGTTGCATCATAATTTTAAATCCCAATTTACTAATGATTGTGCTGAACAGACGTAGATTTGATCAGTCCGCCTGAGCACTCCCAGTATAAACCTCTTTCGCTGACTTAAAGCTGACATTTTGAAAGTAGAACACACCAAGATCAACAACAAAGACTGTTTTACACGACATGTAGACATGTACGTTTGAGTGTTAAGTTTTGCTTGTTATATATTATGTATTGACTTATTTGGTTTGTTCTATTTTGTTTTGCTTAGCTTTTCTTTATGGGGGGGCGGGGGCGGGGGGGTCTTTTTTTCTTTTGTTTTGCTCTATATTTTGTTTTGGATATTTTTCTTGGGGTTACATTTTTCTTTTGTTTGTTTTTGTTTTGTTTTTGTTTTGTTTTTTGTTGTTTGTTTTTTTTTTTTTTTGTTTGTTTGTTTGTTTGGGTTTTTTTTTTTTTTTTTTTTAATGCTGGGGTTTTGTTTTGTACTTAGTTGTTTTGCCTTTCTTTTTGTTATTGTTTTCTTGTTATTTGTAAAAAAAAAATTCTTGTTTTTTCTTGTTGTTTTGTTTTGTTTATTTTTTTATTTTGTTTGTTTGTTTTGTTTTGTTTTGTTGTTTTTGATTTATTTTTTTTTGCTGCTGTTTTATTTTGTTGGGTTCTTTTGTTTCTTTTTTTTATAGAAAATGTAAATCTATAATAATATATAATCTTCAATGTTCACCCAAAAAAAAAATATTTGATCCCTTCTATGCAACGAATACTTGTTTGTTTGTCTGATAACCCAAATACTCTCAAACAAGACTCAAAATATTGTGCATTACAACAATGTTGAAACAAGTCCACAGTTGCGTTCGATTATCAGACCTGATAATATGTCTACCTAGCTTCTATGAAAGCCTTATAAACTAGAGAATATTATACAACGTAAAGCGTGTGAAAATCTTTGTTGATAAAATTGTCCCATACTCAAAACTAAATTCCATCAGACTTAAGTCAGGCATAGCTACCCAGATACTACTGAGTTAAAGGAAAAGTTAGTCCGTAAAAAAACACTGACATAACGCCGATTCAAATTTTGAGGCCGCAATTGGCCACAGTCAGGCATAAGCTGACAAAAAGACTTTTAAAATTTTAAGGTTTCATATCACGATCAATGAGATATGATCTCCCAAGAAGCCTAACCCGCCACTTCTTTGAAATCACAGGTTTAAGTTATTTTTGGAAAACTAGAATTTAGCGTAGCTGGGGTTCCCGATAGCTCAGTTCATATAACACTCGCCTCACATTCAAAGGGACAGACTGGCTGAAGTCGAGATATACGCCTATAAGTGATTGGGTCTGTTAGATCTGGTGGAAAGTACTAACGTCCTATTCAAAGGGTAGCAAGCAGTTGCTATTGTACATTCATTAAAGGAAAAGGAATAAGGTCCCGATCTATAGGCATAATGGCTCTGAAGTACTATTTAGAAGAAGAAGAAGAAGAAGAAGAAGAAGAAGAAGAAGAAGAAGAAGAAGAAGAAGAAGAAGAAGAAGGAGGAGGAGGAGGAGGAGGAGGAGGAGGAGGAGGAGAGAAGGAAGAAGAAGAAGAAGAAGAAGAAGAAGAAGAAGAAGAAGAAGAAGAAGAAGAAGAAGGAGAGGAGGAGGAGGAGGAGGAGGAGGAGGAGGAGGAGGAGGAGGAGGAGTAGAAGAAGAAGAAGAAGAAGAAGAAGAAGAAGAAGAAGAAGAAGAAGAAGAAAAAGAAGAACATTCTCTCACCGATAGTCTGGTGTAAAATGAGTACATGACCGTTAACAGTTTGTCTATGTCGAAAAAAATCTTTAATATCGCCTAAAAGGCGTCATGTTCCGTCTTATATGTAACGTGTTGCTGTTAGCTAAGCGTCACTTGTAAATTTTTTGAGCGGTAGTAGTAAATACTGCCTTAAATAGATGCTGTTGTTTTGTTTTGTTTTGTTTTTTCGATTTTAATTTTGTTTTTTGTTTTTTGTTTTTGGTTTGTCTTGGATTGTTTTTCTTTTCTTTTTTGTTTTTTGTTTTTTTTTGTTGTTTTTTTTTGTAATTGTTTTGGTTTTTTGGGGGTTTTTTTTTTGTTTTTGTTTTGTTGTTATTTTTTTTTAACTTCTCAACATTCAAAATTTCTTAATGTTTGCATTCTAGTGACATCAAAAACAAGCATTTCACGGAAATAGCCGGAAAATGTCAATAAACAACATAATATTCATTCATTCTAAACCTTATTTGTTTGTCTCACAGATCTAAAAGAAAACATAAAGATTCCCAAGAGATTGTCACAATAATGTATTCTACATCAATTTTAGTCTTATCATTATTGTCGTCATTTAATATCATTAGCGGCTACAAGATCAATGAAACTGGAGTGGCACAGTTCATTTATAATAAGTCAGATCTATCAACAGAGATACGTCGTAAAAAGTCTGCTTCATATAAAACCCCACCTACAATTGTTTCGAAAGTAAGAACTAATATTGCACAGCTCCCTCCGTTTTCACGACAAGAAAGTACAAAAGAAAAACAACTTCCGAAGGCTCGGTCGCCAGGCGATAATAGCCTCACCAGGACACCAACAGTCAAGAATTTAATTAATAAATCCTTTAAAAGACATATCGCCAATGGGATCTCGGATGCACCAATTAATAGTCCGACATCGACTGTGAAGGTAAAATCAAAACTCGAGAAAACATCCTTTTCAAATTCAACCTCCTCAAATTCTGAAGTCAAACATGTGTTCCATGGATTGTTTTCAACGACATTGGGTGAGTCGGCATTAGATCCAACATCTAAACAGAAATCAATTTCTGGAAAACACCCAAGGATGAAAGAGTTGATTAGAACTCCTCCA
>NC_088362.1:56898397-56988397 GCF_034508935.2 Berghia stephanieae
GTTGCAACAGTCTTAACAATACAGACCAAAACGACCTTTCCCCATGGGGGTCGTCGGTGAAGTGTGAGAATGGAATGGGGAAGCTTCTAAAAGGGAATCCGGATAAGGCGGAAATTTATAGAAGACTCACTTCTGAACCGGAAGTTGCCGAGACAGGTTGCAGGATGGAATACACGGATAAGGAGTTTCGGTTTAAGAAAGTATGTCATACATTCTACACTCCTGTAATCGAAACTTGTAATGTTACGGGAGAGTGGAGGTTTTATGATGAGAGATTAGATCGTGCCTGTAAAATGTATACGTCTGTAGTGTTCAGGAAGTATAAAAACATGTTTTGTTACTTGTGTAACATTGGTCGTAACCTGAGAAAATATGAGCTAGAGGAGGAAATAAATCCTACGACAACGGGCCAAGCCAATACAGCGAGGCTTAGCTTTGAAGCTCTACTGGATTTCAGCGACACGTATGATTCTAATAGTTTGGAGGCGGTGAACGATGGAGGAGGTGATGAAACAGTGTGTGGAGAACGTCAGATTTACGACAATATAACGGTAAGTAAACAAAGTATAAAGAGTGTACAAATTGATTATGGATAATTTCGCTCTAACGGCTCTCTGTCCGAAAATATTGTAATATCGTCTAACAAGCGTCATGTCCCGTCCTATATGTTAACTGTTGCTGCTGGCCAGGGACCCTTTGTAAAGCGTTTTGAGCACGTTTAGTGGATTTTGCGCTATATAAAAGCTCAATCTTTTTTTTTACCGAGTTTTTCAATACACCTTAATTAGTTTCTCAGAATTGCCATCATTGCCAATACCGCCAATAAATTATCATTATAATTCTCAAGGAGCATGTTTCGTGTTTATTAATTCTATATGTCTTTATTAAAGAGTAAGTATCGACATCATCGTTAGTATCATCATTAGTATCATCATCATTATCATCATCATCATCATTATCATCATTAATATCATCATCATTATCATCATCATCATCATCGTTAACATCATAATCAACAGAAGCGACAACAACAATAACAACATTGTTACTTAGACTCCCATTTGGACCCTTTCAAACTGTTTTGGTTTGTTCTCGGTGCGTATCACGATACGGGGTTGTTTTTTTTTTACTAGAAGAGATAAAGAAAACAAACAAACAACAACAATGTTTTATTTCTTACCTTTTCAGTGCCAATGTCGAGATGTGATGTGCAGTGAGGGAAAGGAGATTTCAAGCACAGATCCATCAAAGTGTACCTCGGTCATTCAATCCAACTTCTTTGGGTACAGCGTGTGCCTTCAACTGGACTTGGTATTCAGCGAACCTATATTTAACGCTGAGCCAATAATGGTCGATTTAATCAATGGTCTGCAGTACTGCACACTTACTAAGCACCCTTTGTATCTTCAACTATCGGTGAAACAGTGGTGCTCAGGAAATATGAATATGTCTCTGAACCTCAAAATCTTAGATTATGATGAATCAGGATCCAAAACAATGGATGAACTAGACGAAAGAGCTTTAGAAATATTAAATACCGAACTTAATCGGTTACCAGACGGTGTGAAATCCCATTTCATAAGTTTGAAAACGGATTGTCTTGAGGATAACAGCATTGCAGAGTCTTGTAGGAAAAACCAGAGTTTGAAAGTTTTGGGAAAACAAAGAGAATGTCTTAGCAGAAACAAGAAGAGGAAAATTATGGATAATGTTCACTTTTATCCGTTCATAATGACTAATTTGTGCCCTCATGTCGACCTCCCTGCAAACGACTTTGAAAGGATAAATGATTCATTTATTCATAAAGCAACGCGCTTTCAACTTGACAGGGATAAGGTGGACGCAATTGACGAAATGACATTAAGATTATGCAGGGATGATTTTTCACATATCATGACATCCACAAACCAATCAAAATGTGACGAGTCTTACATAAACCAATCAAAATGCAGCGAATCTAACTCTTGCTCCGATTCCAATAATTTCGATACCTGGACTGTGATAGGAGTGGTTTCTATAATTAGCACTTCTTTATCTCTCATTTGTTTATTTTTAACTTTTTTAACCTACATAATTTTCCCGTCCCTTCGTGATGCCAGTGGAAAAAATATTATGACCTTGGCCCTTACATTGTTCTTTGCCCAGGCATTCTTTGAGTTTGCTTTAGAACAGTTTGAGAACAAAACAGCGTGTACCGTTTTTGGAATTGTGATCCACTATTTCTGGTTAGCAGCAGTGTTTTCAATGAATTCTTGTACAGTAGAGAGGTTTTATAAACTTTGCTTTCCGCTAAAATCAAGACAATTCGTTCATTCTAATAAACCGTTTTTACTTGCTTTAGTGTACTCACTTGTCTCCCCTTTAGTTATAGTTGGTATTAACATCCTCGTTAACTACAACACAACTGGAGAAATCGGATACGGAAATTCCCGGAGCTGTTATATAAACAAGTTATACTCTAGAATATTTGCATTTGCTGTACCTCTTGCCATACTTATAATTACAAATTTGATATTATTCGTCTTTACTATCCATACGATTCGACAACAGACAGTTCCAAGTAACAAATCGTCCTCCTCCAGAATCGGGTTTAAAGCTTGTGTTCAATTGTCTTTTGTTACGGGTCTCACGTGGTTCTTGGCGTTTTTATACGAAATAATCCCATTCACACCTTTAAGTTACATATTCACAGCCCTCATATGCCTGCAGGGGGTGTTATTTTTCTACAGCGTAATTTACAATAAAAGAATTCTTGCCCTTTACAGAAGTTTGTTGACCTCACACTTCGGGGGGTCAAGCAGCGGCACCATTAGCGGAAGTAGTAGTAGATTAAAGAGTTATTATGTCAGCTCGACACAAATCCTGGGTCATAAAACTAATCTTGGCGGCAAAAAATACCCTTCTAACCCGACGCTTACAACAAGCGTTGGTAGCGTACCAATGTTGTAAATTGTTGCCATCGTATTTTGTTGTTTGTTTTGCTTTCTGATGCTTTAAAGAAAATGAGGAGAGGAACAGCACCCAAAGATGTTTGTGATCAATCAGCAATTTCCAGATGTCTTGAAATGTGTAGAATTACTTGAAAATTATATGATTTGTGTCTCACCGTCTCATTTTACCGCTCTTGGTTCTCTCTCTCTCTCTCTCTCTCTCTCTCTCTCTCTCTCTCTCTCTCTCTCTCTCTATCTATCGACGCGGTAGGGCAGCGAGCGAGACTAAATGAGGACCAATTCCAGGGAGTAAAAATAGGTTGGTTTGGCACTAACAATTCTGCCCGTAAAAATGATCAAGAGCAACTAGCAATTCTACCAGTAAAAATGATCATGTTAGCAGAGCCATCAAGTTAAGATTTAACGGGTGTTCCATTGGAGGGCGTATAAAGACTTGGAGTGAAAGCATCAAGGAAGCTTCAAGGTGGGCGCTCCTTATACTACCCCGAGACCAAGACAAAGATTACCACATAAAATTCGACACCCATGTATGGGAGGCAACTCAAGTGGCATCAGAAATGCAGACGTAAAGTGTATCCCTATACGAGACCCAGTGGACTCAGGCAGGCCAACTGAATGTCCAGGCAACCCTTTTACGTAGATTCCTTGACTTCTGACAGAGCTGCTCATACGAGATGGAAGTCGGTTTCGACGAATTCAATCCTTTGAGGGGGCTAGGACATTGACTTTTCGAAAATGGAGAAGTTGCCGGGCTTTTCCACCAGCAAGAGGAGACATGACTTCCAGCTCTTCAAGTACGCATGTATGCTGTTATTCGTTCTTCTTTCCAGTCAGCTTACCCTCATCATCCTTCTGTACAACATTTATTTCATCAGAATAAAAAGCTAACTGTCTCAAATTGTCCAATTTAGATTGCACACCATTTGAAAAGGCACTCTAGTCTTTGGGTTTTTTTTCCTCTCAACTTGCGACACAGTCCTGTGGCTGGGGCCTGTGTTCTTTCAGTCTTACAAGCTAAAAAGCGTGAAGAATAAAGGATATTTTAATTTTTCTTTTGTGTATTTTTTAAAATAAAAACGAAAAAGTACAACAATGTGTGAATTCAATAAATATTTATTTCTTCTAGACCTCTAATGCTTTGAAAAACATCAAAATAAACCATATTAGAATATCACAAAAAAGCATTGAAAATTCACCCTCTCATTCCATTCTTAACAAATACAATAAAATTGAATCTTTTAACATAAGACACATCATTGATTTTATCAATTTTTGCAAACTAATTCTACGAAACTAAGTGCTTAGCTAACTCCGAAATCATTGGGAAGATGAGGTAAGAGAAATGGAATTCTTATTAAAGAATTCCAAACCATCTCCAAGCTATCAGCATCTATATTAATGATATGCGTTTATCTAAAATATTCACAAAATCCACCAGCCTGATATAACCTACCAAAAAACAAAACTATGTTGTAACTTAAACGTTTATAGTCTGTTTGATACAATTTTGTGAGAACTAATCATAAAAATGGCTGGCAAAAAACAATAACTGAATGACGTCAATTTCATTCCTTTTATAGACCTGTCTGCTTGAAATTTGTGACTCGTCACAGCAGTCTGGTGCTATGTGGGGATGTCTGTGAGGACAAAAATTGAGTTCAATTAAAAGATTATCGGACTTAGGAAATTTAAGCTTTTGATTGAAAATTGAAGAATCAAATGTCACTTTCTTAAGCCCAAAATTCAATGTTAAGCACCATAATCAATCTGATGAAACCTTTTTAAGACCATTGAAAACATTTATTATAAAATTCGAGTTTGAAAATAACAGAATTTAATAAAAACGTCATTATAAGGAAAGAATTTTCTCTCAATTAAATCAAATATGTAACTCTAAAGTCGTAATTACACGTGCCGTGGATATAACAATACGTTTCTTTTCAAGAAGTTTTATTACAACTACTAGAAAATAATAATGGAGTTCTGTGGTTGGAAAAAACATTCGTACTTATATAAAGTTACATTGTCCGCAGGTCTATTAATAGTAGCTAGTAGAAGCCAGTATAGATTGTCGTGTCAAAAGTTAGGTTTTGTTTTTATGTTTTTAAGGGTTTTACGGCGCTTGCAACACATTTAGGTTATATCAGCGCCAGTAAAAAAGGAAGAAAATGGGATAGTCGAAAGTTCTAGAATTACAATTAAAGCACCCAAGAGAGAGTAAGACAAAGGGGAATTGGGAACAAATTGGGATCAGATGTAGATTCCAAGAGCTTACCACCAATGTACTTAGCTTGAGATCGCCTATAAGTCTTATCCGGACACAAGCACAAAATCCAACAAGGAGTAATACACTCAGATGCTTACATCATACATTAAAAATAAATATAATAATACATAACAGAGAGATGATTTACAAGGAAAAAAATATCATCTCTCAAAACAATAACTATGCATTCGACTGTTTCCCTCCCAGCCAGGACTCGGGCCAGGGCCAGGACAAAACCAAGTAATCTCATTCCAAGACAAAGACAGAAAGCATGTTGGAAAACAGATATAAGGGGATAGAAGACACAGCATGTAACCCCCTGCCCGCTATGGGAGGTCAGGATCCCCACCCAGGTGTCAAAAGTTATAATACAGATTGTCACGTAATCAAATCTCATTAAAGCCACTGTCTTTTTGTATGCAATGAAGTGTTACCAATGCTAATCAGTCATTTTTCAAATAGCAACTTTTCATTTTTGTCATTGAGTCAAAGTTACATTGTCCGCTGAATAATATCTATATTTGACGGGAAAGAATTATTAAAGGACACACAAATCCGCTGAACTTAAATTTCATTTTTTAAAATCATACATGTTTCTAATCATTTTACAGTTATTTGATGTTTTTTGTTGTTTTTTTGGGGGTGTTTTTTGGGGGTGGGGGTTATTTAATCATTCCCATGGTGAGGAATACAATTCCACTTCTTTTTTCTTCCTTCTTTTTAATTAATTCACAAAGGCAATTTATAAACAAATAAATTTTTGTCCATTATCATTTTGTAGCAATGCATATCTAACAAAAACATATTAAGTTGAGAATGTATGATATTATAAATATATATATATACATATATGTCATTATAAGATGAGAGAACCAATAAAATTTAATGAAATTAATAAACTTAAATGAGTATTTTTATAACTCATTTATAGCTCATTTTTTCTATTTTACTTCTCGTTTCATCTCATCATTCTTGCTAGACTTCGCAATGCTTTGTCAATTCCCCAAGCAGCTCATATTGAACAACATTTCTATTTCATACAATAATAAACAAAAATGTATATACAGCTTCAAAAAAGAACAAAATACCAAACACAGAACTCAAAACACTTCTTCAGCCACGAACAAGATACAATAAAGACATAAATGCATTACTAAATTCCAGATATACGACAGAGATATTTTGTAGGTCCTCTCTGTAGAGAAATCTTGGAAAGATGTATCATCCTGACTTTCCAAGATTTTTCTACAGAGAGGACCTACAAAATACCTCTGTTGTCTATCTGGAATTTAGTAATGTATTTATGTCTTTATTGGGTTGGGGTTTTTTTTTTTGCTGTTGGTTGAAGAAGGGTTGTGAGACCGAAACGTTCCGTGTTTGGTATTTTATTCTTTTTTGAAGCTGTTATATTCATATCATGAACATTGCATCCTTTATCTTTAAATAAACAGGCACATAATGCATCACAAACAATGTGTGCTTATTTGCAGGTCTGATGACCCAAATTGTTACGGGCCTGTTGTTGAAATGGAAATACTCTCAAACCAAAGCTGTATATTCTCCTTTACAAAAATGTTAAATCAAGCCCATAATTATTGCATCCGGTTATCAGACCTGCAATTATGTACACGTTGATCACAACCAATCTCCTAAGCAATCAACAAGACACTTTTTCAGGAAAGGGAAATACATAAAATAGCAATAACAGGTTATCAATTGTCACATTCTAAAACAGGCGAGTATAGAAAGAATGCAGTGATAATTGTTTTTTTAAACTTGAGCTTTTATAAAGCGCAATATCCACTAAATGTGCTCAAAGCGCTTTAGAAAACTAAAGAGCGTCAAAGTAAAGTGAAATGGCTAATTTCTTAAAGCAAATTTATACCTCTCCTACTTTTCTAACATAATATCAGTTTAGTTAAGTGTAGGAGTTTTCCTTAACTTGTGAAATTAACATTATATATAGACCATCTGGTATGTAACAAACCGTAAACGGGATAACTTTTTTTCTTTAATTTTTCTTTCCTTTATATCTTCTGTATTTATGTTTTAATTGTTTTGTTTTGTTTTTTTTAATGTTTGCAGAAGAAAGGTTTTGAGCCCGAAACATTCAGTGTTTGGTATTTTGCTCCTTTATAAAACTGTTATATGAATTTTTCGTTTTATTACTTTTTACAGTCCACAGCTTCTAGCAGCTTAGTATCACTTGTACTTGTACAGTTTGTATGGTTTTCCCCTTTTACAAGAATTTAAAAGTACTTGCAGCGTCCTCAGTTCAGCATCCAAGAGTAAAAAGATAGAAGAATAAGTTAATTTTTTGTTGTTTTTTTTAGGGTTTTACGGCGCTTGCAACACATTTAGGTCATATCAGCGCCAGTAAAAAAGGAAGAAAATTGGACAGTAAAGACATTCTTGACGTAAAATTAAAAGGACTTGAAGAAAAAGTAAGACAAAGGGGAATTGTTCAAATAGGGAACAGACGAAGAAAACAGTACATAACAGATAGATGATCTACGAGGGAAAAAAATATAATCTCTCAAAGCTATAGCAATTGGAAAACAGACACAGGGGGATAGAAGACACAGCAAGTACATCCCTGCCCACTATGGGAGGTCAGGAACTCCACCCAGGAATTAGTTAAACAATTATCAAAAAGTAGTTCAGCTACAGAGCTTTTATTCCTTTACTACGTACCTGCCTCAACAAAGTTTCATTTCTGCATTACACTTTAAGTAAGCCTATCTTTTGAACTCATGAAACCTTCAAATGAATTGGGGAAGCTCGGTCTATCTACAATATTTGAAGAATGCACTCCAACAAGAAATCATTTAGAAGGGTATGCATAGTATAAAATCCATGCACAAGAATGTTTTTATTAGCAACAAAAACAAAACAAAAAAAATAGATCTATCCGTAATATTTTAAACAACGCTACTTGTTCACATAAATATGTAATTATGAAAAATAATCATCAAAAATAATAATTTAAATTAAAAAAAAAAAACCTTTGGAATCCTCCTCGAGACATGAGGAAGCTTCCCATGTCTTTATTAACTTTTTAAAAATTAGTAGTAGTTGTCGTAGTAGTAGTAGTAGTAGTAGTAGTAGTAGTAGTAGTAGTAGTAGTAGTAGTAGTAGTAGTAGTAGTAGTAGTAGTAGTAGTAGTAGTAGTAGTAGTAATAGTAGTAGTAGTAGTAGCAGTATGAATACAAATTTACACAAAAGAAGAACAGTCACATTATGATTAATCTTAACACAGTCATTCCCATAAATGGTTCTCTATCCCCAGATATCTGGATTATCAATATCAGGAATGCAAATATGGTAGAAAAGAAATCTATATTCCTTACTGTCCTGTTGCATCCGGATTACAATGGTTTGGGGTTAATGAAAAATGACTGTATCTCAGAAGTAATTCAATCTGGCTACGATTCATATTTTACTGCTCTTTTTGTTACAAACACTCTGTCATTGTGCCGCATAAAGCATGGTTCTGTTCTTTTCCAAGTCCATCTTCAACATTCACACAACGATGCCACCTGGGCCTGCCAAGTTCGACTGCTGGCCAATCAGTTCAGCATCAATCTGCCTCGCTGCTTGTCTCCCTTCTGAAATGGCCCACACAACCAATGATTGGCCCCGTCGACAATCTGGATTAAAAAAATATATAAGAAAAGAAATTATAACACAGGTCTTATAGTTTACTTCTTACTCTTCTTTCATTATGGCCAAAGCTTCAGGCTGAAGATTGTATGGACGATTTTACAGTAATGGGATTTTGAGGGAAGTAGGGAGTGATTTTTTGAAGTCATCAGTCAAAGGGCTTGTTTACAATTGGTTGGTAGGAAGTTCCAAAGTCGGATGGTGGAGGGGAAGAAAGAGTAAAGATGATGGTTTGTTCTGAGTGGGGGATTTCAAAATAAAATGCTTTTAGTTTTAGAGGTTAAAAGGCATATACCTTAATTTTAGGTAATTTTAGCACCTGAGAAAAGATAGACGGTTAACAACACTTGGAAAATTATATATCAAATTAAGAAATTAAGGAGCAGGCACTGGTGTAAGATATAGGTATTAAAATTGTCCCAACTATCGGGAGCCTCTGTGGTGTAATGGTAGCACGTCTGACCAGTAATCAGAAGGTCTGAGGTTCGATCCCCAGTCGAAGTCGACTGATTTTTTGGGATGGTTTTTTTCTCTTGTATTTTGCTTCCTTGCTTTGTCTGGCACCTTTCATACACATTTGTTCAGAAAATTATATAGAGATTTTAAAGGAAAAGTGCCTGCAACACAATATTATAGTCACTGGCGCTTAAGAAAATGGAAGACATGGGGGAATCATTACCTACAGCAATACTGGCCAAAAAAAAAAGAAAAAAGTTAAATCACTCTGGATAAAGACATGAAAGCCACATAGAAAGTAGTAAAACAGAATATGGATATAGATTCCAAGAGTATCCCCCCCCCCCCCCATCGACGTGTATATCGGATATCCAGATGCCTCTATTTTTGCACCATAAAATTAACTCTCTAGATATTATTGCATATAGTCGAGTGGGTACCTCCCATGTTGTTAATGTACAACAGAGCAGTCATATTATCAACATCTACTCGTATATGGCAATTGAACATAGATTTGCATAGTGATTGGAAACCTAGCCGTTTCTTATTATAAACCCCTTCAACTTTCCACCACTCTAGTTCTTTTTTGAAAGAAAGCTCTGACACTTGAATAATTCTATCTCATCAACGGCTTTCATTTTTTGACACTCCAAAATATAATAAATATAATAATATAAAGGCCCATACTTCACTGCAGGAAATGATGTAACTAATACCCCAATTATCTTGGCTAAAAATCCAACAGTTATAAGTATAAGTGATTTAAGATTGACAATCAAATTGATAATGTGATCTCTCTTTTGTTCTACTTAAAGAAACTGTCACGTCTAAGAAGTTTAACACAAAACCTACATGATTCACTTCCTGAGTAGGAAGCAGGATTGACTTTTCTGATATCTCAAATCCAAAATAATTGACAAAAAAGGAAGTGTAACGTAAAGTATTTTCACATTCTGTAAAAGAGGAGCCTTGAATATAAAAAGCATCGATGTACAAGCTACATATAATCCCTTTGGTATGAAGATGGGCGACTATGGGTTTCATGATTTTGGTAACTATTCAAGGGCTATCCTTAAAGCCTTGAGGAAATACTAGATATTTATATAGATATTGATTGTGAGCAAATTTTTAAAATGTTGTATTTGTGTAATTAGGGTGCATGGGTACAGAATGATAAGCATTAGACAAGTCAAGAGAACCCATATAACATCCTGGTTCTAATAGTAGAATACATGTCTGAAAGGTGTCCATTTTTAAATGTACAAAGCGTACATGAATATTACGTCGGTTTACTATTTAGAATCATTTTATTTTTCTTCATCCCGTCAACAGAGTCGCGTTTTTCCCGAAGGAAAACCTTATTTATAAATTCACCGTGTTCATGATTGCATCTCACAATCACGCCATCTTTCCGGTACTGTGCCACCATATCATTACGAGCATTCATTTCTTCCTCTTTTAATTGAATTACATAAGCAGGCTTCAGTTGAAAGGGATTAGATATAAAATCTACTTTGCAACCCGAAATGCTTCCAAGAATAAATTAATCAGATGTAAATCTTTTCCAAAATGAACGAAAGCATTTCGTCCTCCCTACATGCCCATAATCTACCTTATTTAATTCCTATTTTTTTGGTGGTGGTTATGAGGCTTATCCCAATTCCTAGACAACTGGTAAGGACCCCTGAGAAAGGGCGCTGATACCCCCTCCTCCTACCCCCTCGATTTTTCCAAGGTTGACCTTTGCCTAAAAAAAAAAAGAGGAAAGACTAATTTTACTAGATAAATCTCCTACCTCCTGCAGCATACAGTCTTGGAACACTTGTTGAATATTTCCCATTGGGAGTCTCGAGATTACCCCTGGGGTCAAGGTTAACTGAAAGCTCTTCCACGATTTTCCTCTCTGGTCCCACAAAGCCCATGGCAATCAACACCAAATCACATTTGTACGTCTTCTCAGAGCCTGGATTGAAAAAATAAATAAATAAATAAATAAAAAAGACAATTTTATAAATATTGTGGGTTGTAAACTTTTTGTTTAAATGATAAATACTTGGAAAAAAAATTTTTAATTGAGCTTTTATACAGAGCATTATTCACTAAATGTGATCAAAATGCTTAACACTGGGACCTTAGCCAACAGCAACACTTAACAAGTAGGACAAGAAATGACGCCTATTAGGCCATATTACAATGTTTTTGAAGACAAAGCTGTTAATAGTCAGGTACTCATTTTACATCTGAATACAGTCCGAGAATGTGAGTAAAGAGCTTTTCCAAGACTAAATTATGTGCCACTCAGAGTGGGACTCGAACACATGATCTTCCGGTCTGAAGGCGAGTGTCATACCACAAGATAAAGCATGAAAGGAATGTTTGAGTAACCCTTGCTTTCCTTGAGGGATCAAAAAGTTGGAAAACATTCTAAAATACTGTCATTTTTATAAAAAACAATGTGAAACTGAATGTAAGCTTCAATTTAATATACGAAAACAGATACAATGCATATTTCGGGTTTCCCCTTTATTAACAAAACAGGATGAATGAAACACTCCAGATGAATGAGATATTGTTTATTCATCTTAACAACACTACTACCACATTATCTCATTCGTCTGTAGTGTTTCATTCATCTTTTGTTGATAAAGGAGAAACCTGAAACGTCCATTTTATCTGTTTTTATATATTAAATTGAAGCTTCCATTCAATTTCATATTGTTATTTATTTCTTCGAGCTTCGAGCAGCAACATTTACATTTCATTTTTATGAGAGTGATTGACAGGAAAAATTGTTTAAAAGAAAGTAGAAGAGGGTGGAAATTGGTGACAGTGGACAGAGTGATGAGGAGAGGGAGTGAAAGGGTGAGGGGATGCGAAGGTGGGTGAGTGAGTAAGTAATTAAAAGAAAGAGTGAGAGAGCGAGTGAGTGATCGAGCGAGCCAGTGAGCAACTGAGTGAGGGAATTACAAAATGAGAAAGAAAAAGAGTGGGTAGGATGGTGATAAAATAGGTATGCAAATAAGAAAAAATCTATAGATATGATCAATGAGCGAGAGTGTAAGAAAGAGCTTTATAGAAGAGGTAATTGAGTAATTATGGATAATGAACAAAAATGAAAATAAGTTTCGAAAAAGAACATGGAATGTTTCAGGTTCAAAACCCTTCTTAAGCCAATAATAAAGCACCAATAAAAATATGAATACATCGATCACTTAAAATCCAGACAGACAGCGGAGAAATATCTGGCATGTCTCGTCTGCAAGTAAATAGGATCTTGAAATCCGGTTTGGGTATTTTGTTTAGTTTTTTTTTGTTTTTATTTATATATTTGTTAATATAATTGTGGGGTTTTTTTTTTTTTGGGGGGGGGGGGCGGGGGGGGTTGTTTTTTTTGTTTTTTGTAATATTTGTTTTTGTTGTTACATTTAATTTTTTTTTTTTTTTTTTTTTTTGGGGGGGGGGGGGGGTATTTCTTGTGGGGATTTTTTTTGGTGTGATTTTTTGGAGTTTTTTGGGGGGGGTTTTTTTGGGGGGTGGGGGGAGAGAGAAGGGGTAGGGGTTTGATTCAACCAATACAAGATCCATCAACTTATCAATACTAATTGGAAAATAACAAGAAGCTGAAAGGAACACATCAAGAACTGCCTGTAATTACCTGGCACATCAGTCATGATCCACCGTCCTGTGTCATCCTTTGTCCATTCTACAATGACCGTCCTCACTCCAGTCACATTCCCGTTGTCATCTCCTTCAAATTGCTGGAAGAAGACAACAAGAGATGGAAAATGATCAACTGTATCTCAAATCCTATACAGCACACTCTGCTACACTTCACTAAATTTTTAAAAAAGCTTTTTATACTCAATAAAACAAGTCCACTTCAGCACATTTATTCAAATTCCTGAAGGTGTGCGATTAAGCTGAAGGACCTATATGAGCTAAAAAAAAAAAAAAGCAAAGGCACATAATACTTCCAGCTATTTTGTGTTGATAACTTTACTTGTTTTGCTTTTCGCCAATTCAGCCCAAAACCCATATTGTTTTGGGGTTTGTTTTTTTAAAGTTTTATGTTTTGTCTTAAAAGGTTTTCAACTTTCTTAATTTCTCTGGAGTTTTACTGTTTCATCCATAAGAAGCCTCAAATTACTCTCTCACAAAAAAAAAAAATAAATATATATATATATATACGTAATACATAATTTTCATTTGTATCTTTAAAGATTTGGTCCTTCTTAAGCCAACGACAATGTTTAGTTTTGTTTTTTAGGTTTTACGGCACTTGCAACACATTAAGGTCATATCAGCGCAGTAAAAAGGAAGAAAATGGGAAAGTAAAAAGTTTTAGAATTACAATTAAAGCACCCAAGAAAAGGTAAGACAAAGGAGAATTGGTTCGAATAAGAAACAGGTGTAGTTTGAGATCACTAAAAGTCTCATCCAGACACAAGCAAAGGTCGCCACCAATAGGAATACACTCAAATGATTTACAAATCATATATAATAAAATAAAGAATACAATACAGTGCATAACAGAGAGATGATTGACAAGGGAAAAAATATCTCCCAAAACTAACTATATATATACATTTGACTGTTTCCCTCTCAGCCAGGGCATCTGGCCAGGACCAGGACAAGACCAAGTAATCTCATTCCAAGACAAAGGCAGAAAGCAAGTTTGAAAACAGATATAGGGGGAATAGAAGGCGTAGTAAGTACCTCCCTGCCCACTATGGGAGGTCAGGTACCCCACCCAGCAATGTACCTTGTCCACCAGGATATATCGAATTGTACAGTGATTACTGAATGTTAGAAAAATTGTGGAGCGGGCACATATATCAATAATGATGAGAAATATAGGGTATGGAGAAGTGATAGATGAAAGCTTATCCTCTTGGATCACAAAGAAGAGAACCTACCAAACTCTTGATGTTGAATATCCTTGGATCCCGACCCCATCTCAGTTTCACCTCCTCGTGTCCGTAATCCACGCGGAATATCTTAGGCCATGTGGGCCAGGGGTTGCTTCCTGCTCGGCTGGCAGGGGGTTCTGGGAGGATCTCAAAGGAAGTAATAGATTTGGCACCCTGGAAGAAAACAAAATATTTTGTAAAAATTATTTTCCACTTCTTAAGAATTCATTAAATAAAAAGGTCTTGGAGTAAGAATAAGTTCATGATGAAAATTTAAAAATATATCCAAATTTTCAATCAATACTGCAAAATCCAATTCATCTAAATGATAAACAAGCGTTCCATGAAGTTAGAGATGAAAGGGAGAAAACTGCAATTGATAAGTGAATGGAAAGCTGAAAGATAGAGAAGATCAGAACTACAGACATATATATTTTTTATTATCCTTTTTTTTTTCATTGTAATTATCAGTGGTATAATCTCCATCTGAACCAGACAACAGTCAGTGAAAAAGGAATCAATTTTTTTCAAACGGAAAAATGTTGCCTAAATTCTTAAATACATCGTCTCACAAAATTGAGTTTAGCAGAGATGCAAACTTAAAATTTGGCTCACAGGAATTCAAGTGCCGAAACAGGCATTTCCACTTCTCTATTTAGAACCATACAATGAAATCATAATGTCAAATACAATCCCAAAGCCCCTTTATTAAATTAAGTAAAGCTCCAAAACCTAATGATAGTAGTGATGATGATGATGATACATGGATGGCTGTAGTAGTAATAGTGGTGATGATGACATGAGACATATTCAAAAGGACAACAATTGTTTTGATTGGTGAAAGAAAGTGTTTTCCTTACATGTCTGAGAGAAGTAGCAATGCAATCGCATCCCGTATCCCCCCCACCAATGACAACGACATCTTTGCCCTCAGCTGAAATGTAAGATTGGTGGTTGCCTGCCTGCTCCTTCTGCCAAGACTCAAGGAAGTTCATAGCATAGTGAATGCCGTTGAGGTCACGACCTGATGAAATAATAAAAATTTCAGCATAAGGACTCTTAATTTAATCAGGTTTTATATTGGTTCTTTGGGTTGTTTATTTTTAATTTTGGTTCTATGACCTGATTGTTTTTGGGGAGGATATTTTTTTTTACACTGAGAGAAGCTTTCACTATTAAATTTTATAGGACAGAGTGTATTGGTTAAAAAAAAAGAAGAAAAATAACAAAACTAAAAACTCCCTGGGAAACTGACAGCGAAGGAACCCACATCAGCCTGGCTAAGATATAAACAATGTGTAGAAATCTAAGCTATGCCCTTCATATGCTCCATAGATTTACTTATGTGTAATAATATAAGTTTTAACTAAACATTTTCCTGAAGGGCCAAAAAAACAAAACAATTTTAATATAATAAAACAAATAAACAAAATAAGACGCATGACACTACTATAGTGTTTCTTCCAGGGTTAGAGGAAATTCTAATGAGAACAATGCTTGGTTCTCAAAAAATAAACATACATTATTTCATCATTTATATATTTTTCATCTACCAGTCAGTCAACATGGCAGAATTCAAGATAAAAAAGTAGACAAAAATCCAAAATATGAAAAGAGTTCTTGAAATATCAAAATTAATTCCTCAACTAACATTGAGACCTAATCTAAGTCTACACAATTGGAGACCAATATTCCCAATACGGTTTTAACGGCTGATAATTGAATTTCAAGTTTTAAAAACTCAATTAAATTATATGCTTTAATTAAGTGAAGTTGAGAAATGTTCTAAAAAGTAAATGATGAACACTGACTATAACATCTTCGAAAAAGAACAAAATACCAAGCACAAAACATTTCGGTATCAAAACGATGAATTTTAATCCATCCATGTCTGGTATTTTGTTCTTTTTCAGAGCTGTTATATTCATTCTTGTTCATTATTTTTTTTAAAGTCCACAGTTTCTAAAACTGCACACAAAAACATGGGGAGCAGCGTGGCTCAGCGGGATGGTCTGAGTTATTCCAGTCTTCCCTTGGAATAGACCCTAAAGACAAATTTCCCCTAAAGCGATTTAAAAAAAAAAAAAAAAAAATTAATAATTAAAATCAACCACTTTGAACAGTTTCATTTATAAATTTTCTCTTGTCAATTGATTCATCCCAAATAATTGACAAAGTTGGCCCGAATATAACTAGTTCAGATAAGTTACAATCTTTCAATTAACAAGATTCCACTCGTAAATAAATACTAGTCTGATATTTCATTCCTCACCAGGAATGGGAAGGTTTCTCGGCCATGTGGATCCCAGAGCACACAGCACTGCATCATGGGATTCCAACAAAGATTGGGTGTTAATATCTTTGCCAACCTCCACACCAGTTTTGAACACAATTCCTTCTGCTTCCAACAAGTCTACTCTTCTTTGGACCACCTTGAATAACAAAAGAACAATCTCTTTGACGGTTACATTTAAAGAATATCTTTATTCAGTGTGAATAAATGGTTTTTATTAAGGATGGGCATGAACAAAAATCCATTTCATTCTATTTTTTTTTTTTAAACTTGAGCATTTATAAAGTGCTAAACTCAAAGTATTTTAAAATGGGCTCCCACCCAATAGCAATACTTAACATGTAGGATGAGACATGACGCCTGTTAAGCGATATTACAATTATTACAATTTGTTTTCCTTACAGAGACCACCAGTTACTCATTTTTCAACAAAGTGCAGTGAGAGAATGTGAGTAATGAGCTTTTCCCTGGAAACTCAACTATGCATTGCTCAGAGCAGGACTCAAACCCTGGACCTGCTGCCCAAAGGCGAGTGTCATACCTCAAGACCACATAGCCGCACATCTTCAAGAAAAACATTAAAAACATCAACAAAACATGGTTACTGTATTTTGTGAGTGATACTTAAATAACATTTAAGATTAATTCAAAATAATATTAAAATATATATTAAAAGATACTTAAAATTAATACCATTGTTGTGTACAAACATCAACCTTCAATCTTACCACCTTGAGTGAAACTTACCTCCTTGGAGAGTTTCATAGAAGGAATTCCATATCGGAGAAGACCTCCCACCCTGTCATTACGTTCATAAACCGTCACCAGATGCCCAGCCTAAAAATACATTTAAAAAAATAATTTGTAAAGTCAATAGGGTGGGGTGGGGGGGGGGGGGGTGGGTTGCTTTCACAGATAGTTCATTTGTTATATTTACGACCAAATGGTCCATGTGTGCAGTCAATATTTTTTTTATGACCCACTGTCCATCCAGCAGTAATTAGGTAGCTGGGTTAGATTTGATGGAAAGTACTTTGAAATAGATTAGTATCCTACCCAAACAGTAGCAAGCCTTTGGAATATTGTCTTATTAACGCTATAGAAAATGGACTTAACTCTGGCTCCATGGGTCTTGAGGCTCTGATGGACTACTAAAGTCAACAAGAGAAGAAAAATTGAATTATTGTATGATAAACAACTAATGATTAGTTTCGGTGTTAGAGTGGTTCAAGTGTGGAACAGTCTACCAGAGACAGTTGTCAGTGCTAATTCACTTAACTCATTCAAGAACAGACTGGATAGCTATTGGAAAAACCAAGAAATCTTCTATGACAACAAGGCTAGCATCACATTCTGTCTTCACGGTAATCTGCAACCGGAAGAAACAAAGATGACACCCGAGTCCAGCGAAGAGGATCATTGAGAACATGTGCTGGAAATCATCTCTAACTATCTCTAAGTATAAGGTTCTATAGGATGAATCAGACAATAGCAATTGCTAGATACCCTTTGGATAGGATACTAGTCTAACACAAAGTACTTTCCACCAGATCTAACAAACCCACTCACTGCTGGGTGGACAGGCGAGTCAGAAAAAAATGCTGACTGCACCCGTTGATCAATCTCGGTCCCCTGGCACGTGAAGCAAGTACTCAACCAACTGATAAATCGAACATCCATGGTAAACAACTAGGGGACATTATATAAGGCAAAGCAGATAAAGGACTAATTCATCAACCAGTGCTGATGGTGACAAAAAGTGAAAAAGTAGGAAAATGTTGAACAATTGCCTTTAAGCCCCATTTTTACTGCACTAAACCCCATTTTAGAGCAATTGAGATGATAGACTATCATTGATACTCTAGCTAACTTCTGGAGAGTGGGAAACTGCACCTGTGTGTTCCACCACACATCAACTATCTCATTGCTAGCACATTATTTCGAGAAAATGTAATTTTTAAAAGGAGGAACTTCCTCCTCTGGACTCCAAAAACGCGGATTTCCGCGGATCCGAGGAAAACCATCAGCACTGATCAACTCAACAGATCAAGATTAAAAAATATATCTAAAAATATCAAAAGGATAAAAACGCAATGGGCTACGTCAATAAGTGAGTTATCAATCTCTTACCTTGTTGAGCTGTGCAGCAGCTGCCAGACCAGCTGGGCCACTCCCAATGACCGCTACAGTCTTGCCTGACCTTGACTCGGGGCTAATGGCCTTGACCCAACCTTGTTCAAAGCCATAGTCAATGATTGAGTTCTCAATGTTCTTGATGGTGACAGCCGGGGTGTTGATGCCAAGAACACAGGCACCCTGTGTTATAATATACAGTAAATAAAACACACATCAAGTGATATCTTTACTATGCCCGTTGTTAAAAAACAGTGTTAGCTATTTAGAAAATGAAATCATTTTTTAAAAAACAAAACAGATAAATAGATAAGAAGAAGATAGAAGTAAACTAGCAAAATGACAGCAAATATTGGATGTCTCTCATTCCTGAGGTTAAAAAGACAACAACAACAACAACAAAAACAAAAACACTATAAGCTGCGCGATTGTCACAACAATAAAGCAGTAATGTTTTCAATAAAACAATATTCAATATTGAAAACAATTAAGACTAGGAAATTGAAATACTTTGTCACACTAGACAGCATAACACCATGTGTAAAATAATTGCCGAAGGAAATGTAGAGGGCAAGAGGCCAAGAGCTCGTCCATCTCCCAAGATCAAGAGCTGCACTGGGATGACAGGTGAAAAAATGTAACAGACTGAGACAAGACCAGGAAGAACGGTGAGCCATTTCCTGTCAACTTTTTATGAGATGGAGTAAGTGGGAGAGTAAAGCAGTAATGAAGCAGAGATTTTGAATCACACATTTCAACATGAGAAAAAAAAATGGTGCTTGCTTATATCGAAATGAGCAACCTACATACATAAGTTGAAGAAAATATTTATGTGATAATGAATTACACCATAATAGAGCACTGGTAATCCCAATTGTTACTTTTCTTTCTTACTCATTCCAGTGAAACAGTAATATTTTAGATAAGATAAGATATACTTCTTTGATCCTTTATAGAAATTATAATCTTGTATCACATCGATGTGTAACAAAACATTTCTACATTCTGGTCATGCATTCATTCATTCAATAGACTTAAAATAAGTTAAGTTTAATGCATTTTATTACACTCAACAGAAAGAGACCATATATAATTCTTAGGACAAGAGCACTAACATAACTATAATTCATTCACTGCTTGGAAAGAGTGCTTTTTTCACATAGAATATGTAGAAAATCATAACTGCGATTTACTTTTGTTATATTTTTGGAGTTATGTCCTTTGCTTTATTCATCCAAAAAAAAAAAAGATAGAATGAAGAAAAAAGAAAATAGCATGTCGGGTGATTTAATAGAAGAGCTGTTGTAATTTGTATTTTTATAAACCCTTTAAAAGTTTGTAGATGATTTCTACATTTCGAACAGAATATTTATGAGAATTTAAATCACATAAATTATACAAATATATGAATAAAATTTGAGTTGGAGAAAAGGATAGAAGCATAAAAAGGACATAAAGGAAATATTACATGCTATCAAAATACAAATTCAGGAAGAAAATAAATCTCTAAAATTTCATTTCATATAAATTACTATTTAAAAAGCATGATTGTTTCATGAGCTAAAGACATACTGAGTACTGGTAATTACACTTGAGATTTTGTGAAAAGTTTCTAGACAACTAATACCCAGAACCAAATCACATGTAATGTAAGTCAATTGGAAACTCCATTTACCTCACATGGAGCTGGGCAGACTCTGCCAGTGAACTCAGGGAAGTTGTTGGTTTGATGGAGATTGTCAAGGGCTAATTTCCATTCATTCTGTAAAGAAAAATATATCTCTTGTTATTACACTTTGGTTTTAGTAATTAGTTGGTGCTTGCAAAACTTAAAAGATAGTAAAACATGGACGATGGTATCAAGGCAAAGAATATATATATATATATATATAATATATATATATATATATATATATATATATATATATATATATTATATATATATATATATATATATATCGTCTCTCACTTAAAAACATGTACTCATATCCTATTGCTGCCCTTGCAGAAAAGAAATCCAGCTAGGATTGGGGTAAAACTAAGTCATTCTATTTCATATGACACTCACTTTTGGATTGGAAGGTCCTGGGTTCAAGCTTCACTTGGAGCATAGTTGAATCCTTCGAAAAGGCTCTTTACTCACATTCTCTCAACAAACACAGGTGTAAAACAAGTACCTGGTCATTAACAGCGTTGTCTCTGTCCGAAAAAATTGTAATATCACTTAACAGGCGTCATGTTCCATCCTGCATGTTTAGTGTTCCTGCTGGACATGGACCCCTTGTAAAATGCTTTGACCACCTCTAGGGGATATTGGGCTAAATATTAATTTATTTTTTTAATTTAACCTCAGAAAAGTTCTGTTAAAATATTTACCTTAAATACCAAGTCGTTCCATTTGGGTATGAGGTTTGACAAGGGACATCCATGGTCTGACTGACAGAATGGAACTCCACAGTCCATGCATCTGAGCAAAAGGCATGAAGAGATTTGAGTTGAGGTTAAAAATGTATCAAAATGGCTAATATTCCAGCGTAATTCCGTGAACAAGGCAGAGTCTCACTTTGATTTTTTCACAATATTTGAGGATATGAAAATTTAGTTATCAATCAATGTTTTACAATATACAAAAATCCTAGTACCTACAAATGCAGATATTTATATATGAGTGTTGGTGGGTACTTGGGTACTTGTATGTACGAGAGTGCTCGATAATGTTAGTTAGAGCATATAAAATAAATAAGGTCAGTCACATTTTTCTGTCAATACAATTGTTTCAATGGCTGCCATATCATAAGTCGGCAATTATCTGTAGTGTACTTTTACTTTAATTGAGTTCGATGTTGTTTGTTTTCGTCCTTATTCTTATTTCCGCTAAATATGTTATTGGTTGGGCGGTGATTAGTGTTGTTATGTAGGGACATGTTGTAGTGTGTTCTCATTGTGTGTGCGTGCACATGCGCGTGTATGTGTGTGTGTGTGTGTGTGTATGTGTGTGTGTGTGTGTGTGGTGTATACATGTATGCCGGATGTGTTGTGTTGTGGAATGTAGTTGCGTGGAAAAAAATATCTCCCCCTCCTCCCTTTTTTCAACAACATTCCACAACACATCACACACACACATGTATACACCACACATACACACACACACACACACACACACACACACACACACACAGTAGGGTAGTTGACTGGCTGAGGTCAAGACATGTGGTCACGCTGAGTTCATTCTTGCTCAAACACAAAACACCTCTTCAATTGTGCTATATCGATGCCACACACACACATGTATACAAGCATGAAGTGAGGAGCGCCACCAGGAGATCCAGAAAGCCGATTGGATTGCATTTTATCCAGAATAGAGCTATACAGTGATGTAAACCATGTTTTCATGTTCGCAAACGTCAATTTATTCGAAACAGGTGAATGAATGGCGGCAAACATACCTGGCAGCTTGGGTCCTTATGCCTTCCTGGACTTGTTGATGGTTAAAGATTTCTTTCCAATCTTTTTGTCTGTCTGCTGCTTGTCTGTATTGATATGTGGCTCGTTTGTATTTGACAAAGCCTCTGAAATGAGAAAAGATAATTCTGTGTCAGTATCCATTTTGACACCATAGTCCAAGAGATAATAAAAATATAAACAGAGAGAACGAGTCAGGAAGTGAAGAGAGAGAGAGAGAAAGAGAGAGAGAGAGAGAGAGAGAGAGAGAGAGAGAGAGAGAGAGAGAGAGAGAGAGTCAGAATAAACAAATAAGATAAGACGTTTGATTTTTAGGGTTTTACAGGGCTTGTGATACATTCAGGTCATTTCCGTGCCAGCAAAAAAGGAAGAATAAGAGATGGTTAACAAATTATAGATTTACGATTGAAAGCACATGACAAAAAGTAAGACAAAGGGGAATCATACAAACAAGGAACAGAGGAAGAATCAAAGAGCACGCTATCAACGCACAGGATCTCACCAAGAGAAATATACTGAAATGCTTACAAAACAATTCAAGACAAAATTATTATGATTTACAGGGAAGAAATATATAATCTCCCAAAACGAATGCTACACATTTGATTGTTTCCCTCTCAGCCAAAGACTCTGGTCAGGGTCAGGAGAAAACCAAGTTATTCCATTTCAAGACAAAGACAGAAAGCAAGTTGGAAAACATATACAAAGTGGATAGAAAACACAGTAAGTACCTCCCTGCCTACGATGGGAGGACAAAAGATCCCACCCAGTGATACGTACTTGGATTTGTCTAAGACTGCATAAGATCACACCCTGTGATATGTACTTGGATTCGTCTAAAATTGCATAAGATTCCACCCTGTGATACATACTTTTATTTGTCTAAGACTGCATAAGATCCCACCCTGTGATACGTACTTGGATTTGTCTAAAATTGCATAAGATCCCACCCTGTGATACGTACTTGGATTTGTCTAAAATTGCATAAGATCCCACCCTGTGATATGTACTTAGATTTGTCTAAGACTGCATAAGATCCCACCCTGTGATATGTACTTAGATTTGTCTAAGACTGCATAAGATCCCACCCTGTGATATGTACTTAGATTTGTCTAAGACTGCATAAGATCCCACCTTGTGATATGTACTTGGATTTGTCTAAGACTGCAGAAGATTCCAGCCAGTGATACATACTTGGACTTGTCTAAAATTGCATAAGATCCCACACTGTGATACATATTTTTATTTGTCTAAGACTGCATAAGATCCCACCCAGTGATACGTACTTGGATTTGTCTAAGACTGCATGTAAGAACTTGCTCTCTTGAGTGGTGTTACGAATAGCATCCTCTATATCCACAATCTTGCTGTTGCTGGACGATTTATGGAGTTCCTGTCATCAAAAGTATACAATCAGTCTAGAGTCTATGAATGCAAACTAATATTCTGAACAAATAATACTGTAGTGGCATTAACTTTTTAAAGTATATAATGTGTGTATATATAATATATATCCTGTGTGGTTATGTGGTCTAGTGGTATGACACTTGCTTTCGGATCGGAACGTCCTGGGTTCAAGCCTCGATCAGTGCATAGTAAAGTCCTTGAAAAAGACTCTTTACTCACATTCTCTCACCTTACTCAGGTGTAAAATGAGTACCTGGCAGTTAACAGTGTTGTCTCTGTCAGAAAAAATTATAATATCGCCTAATAGGCATCATGTCCCATCCTATACATTAAGTGTTGCTGTTGTCCGGTGACCCATTGTAAAGCTCTTTGAGCACGTTTTGTGGACATTGCGCTATATAAAAGCTCAATTATTTTTTTTTCCCATGAAGTAAATAGATAATCCATCAAATGGCTGATGTTAACAGGAATTACCCATGTTATCTTAAGTGAGCAAATTGGGGGTTAATAATCTTGTGGGAGGGTATAAACAAAAGTGTCTGAAGTGAGGCTTGAACCCAGGACTTTCCGGGTCACAGTGCAATGCCTTAATTAAGCTGGCAAAATAATGGTGTTTTATAACAGTTGAAAGGTGCATTGCAGTGAAAGGTACTAGAAAAGAAATGGATTAAAGCTGTAACCACTAAATAGTTTATTGATAATAGTGACTTCAAATCACTTGTCATCACCATCATCACCACTACCATTATCATCATCATCATCATCATCATCATCATCATCATCATCATCATCATCATCATTATCCTACCCACCTCGTCATCCCCAAGTTTGTTGATCATATCTTCCCCATACATGTTGGAGAAAGAAGACCTCTTGGTTCCTCTATTGGGGACTTCAAGATTGGAGTGCCCATTCGTCTCGCCATTGGTGACAACAGACTGTGACTTCGCTTCCATTGCCTTCCTTTCTGTTTCCGCCTCTGCAAGTGCTCGCTGGTACTCCCTGGGAAACACCTGGTTGAATTTCATGTGGAGATTTTCAATATAGTTTTTTAAAATATAGACATATGAAATACTTTGCTATCTCATTTAAAATCAATATATCCAGAATCCACTTTTACACAAAATCGTAAAACATTGCTTCTACGGAAACGTCTTTTAGATTGTCCATTAATTATAATCTTTATTTCATTTTTATTTGAATATGCATTTAAATGTAAATTTGAGTGTAATCTATAGCTGATGTAATGTAAACATTTTGAGCTGTACCTACCTTGGGAAAAGGGTGATAAAAATAAATTTACATTATTATCGTCATTATGATTATTTTTTTTTTAAGTTGATGAATGAGTTGAATTATTTGAATATAAAAGGCATCAATTTCAATCCAAAACCTTTATCTCAGTTAATGTTGCATGTCTCTCCCAAAGTAGTTCTTCAGAGCCATTAAGCTCATGGAGCCAGAGTTTATCCTAGTTTCTATAGCATGAAACGGACAATAGCAATTTCTTGCTACCATTAGGACAGGATGCTAGGCAAAGTACTTTCCACCAGATACCCAATCACTGATGGATGGACAGGACGGGGGGGGGGGGTAGAAAAAAATCCTCAAAATCACCAGATATTGATCTTGGTCCCTTTGTATGTGAAGCGAGTACTATACCAACTGAGCTATCTTGATCCCTCCCTCCCCCCCCCCCTCCCCATCCCCCTCCTCATGTCTCAAAAGTGGGTTTGAAATTGTTGTCCTGCTCAGTTTACATTGATCCAGAAACTAATTACAAATGACTGACAACTTCTATGATAAATACCTTGACAAAATGATTTTGCTCTGTCTCCCAGTTATCCAAGATGTGTTTGGCCAGAGTAGAACCTGTCTTCTCCACAAACTCTTGAAGCAAATCGTAGACAAACTTCAAGTCTTCCTCTTCCTCCAAGTTTAGAAGATCCACTGATTCTGGATTGCAACGCTCTCTAAACTTCTGCAGACTGAAAGAGTAGCCGATTAAAGAAAATTATGAATGAGTATGTGAAGATAAAATGTTTATCATTTCCCTATCGCAACGAAGTAACATGCTGCCTCATTGTCATCTTTTATTGGGTGAACTAAAAGTTCAAAATTTAATTTTAAATTTTAATATGGTCATTAACCCTCTCTACTTCTTCCATTAAGGCCAAAGCCTCAGGCTGAAGATAGTATGCCGTCTTTTCAGTAAGAAAAATTTTAGAGGGAAGCAGGGGGTGATTTTTTGAAGTGATCAGTCGAAGGGGCTTGTTTACAAGTGGTTGGTAGGGAGTTCCAAGGTCGGATGGAGGAGGGAAAGAAAAAGTAAAGATGATGGTTTGTTCTTGAGTGGGGGATTTCAAAATTAAATGCTGAGTTTCTTGTTTTGTTCTCCTTACCAACTGTAGGAAATTCGTCTAATTTTTTACTACACACACAAAATTAATCTAATTCCAATTTGTTTCATAAATCATAAAATTTGAAACAAAAATCTTTATTATATTTACAAATACTTCATGCTATTTTGTAAAGCTTGTTTTGCTCAACAATATTATGTATGGCCATAGGAGTATTGCTTTTAAAAATGAGATTTAAAATTCAATTATATCAGTATGACATTTCAGTAAAAATCTTGAAAATGGTTGGTAGGGAGAGAGTTTATATAATCTAAAGTAAAATGCTTTTGTTCAGGAAAACAAAAGAAATTTCTTAAACTCAAAAAGTAGTTTTAAAAAGAAGAAAAACAAGAATTGAAAGTTCTTCATTCTGGTCTTTTTCGGCTTCAGCACATCATATGCTGGACTCAATTTTACTCTAGCCTTATATTTAGTTAATCAGTTTCATCAAAAGAGCTGTAACAGTGAGGGGGTCCAGTTCATGTGTGGCCTTAAGCTAGTCACCTTGCTCTAGCTACCTTTGCTGCTCTGCGCTATGGCTGATGCCTGGGTTATTCTAGTCTTCCTTTGGAATAGACCCTAAAGACAAATTTACCCTTGGGGAGGAATACAGGGGATATTTATAACTGCTTTCCTGGTGAAAATGTTAAGTAGCCTGCATATCTACTCATCTATATGAAGATATACAGTCTCGCCGTTAAAGGGTTAAATGTTATTTAGCAATCTGGGTCACCACAACAAAATACCAAATGAAGGCAAGCATGGAGGGGGGGGGGGGGGATGGCGTAGGCATAATAACTCCAAGAGTTGGTTTAAAAGTTTAAGAATTTATCAATTTAAGCGCTCAGAAGATTAAACAAAAAATATTAAACAATACAGCGTGAATGGGTAAAAAGGGTAAATTCATATAATGTATAATATACAGTACTTACATGTCATAGGCATAAGCAATGCCACCAGACATACCAGCAGCAAAGTTACGTCCCACTAATCCAAGGACAATAACTCTTCCTCCAGTCATGTACTCACAGCCGTGGTCTCCACAGCCCTGAAAAGGATGAGAAAGTCACAAATGGAGAAGAGGCTATTTATAAATCTTACATCGTTTATAAGATTAGCAGTAAAACGGAAATGAAGATTTTACAAATTCGCATTATTTTTTATCATAAATATTTTTTAAATTATTCACTTCATTTATCAAAAGTAATAAAAGGACAAATGAAAAACTTGTCAAAATTACTTTAAAGTAAAAATTACATTAAAATATATGTGGGCAAAACCTTTAAACTAAGATCCATGCTTTATTATTTCAAAATGAAATTGCCTTATTCAACACTGACAACTGACATTTGAAAATCATTGTGTCACCCAACAAGGGTAAAAAGAATTAGTGAGTTAAACTGTAGTTAGGTTTCTGGCCTTTATTCACTGCAAAGCAGGATTGCCTTTTTTATTATGGATGCTTTTTCTTTTGTTTTGTTTTGTTCTGTTTTTTTTTTGTTTTTTTTTTTTTGTTTTTTTTAAGCCTTCCACCACAGCACCATTGGATGCTGTCGCCCTGGGCATTCCATGAAGGAATACAGATAATCCATCGAACAAGATGTCTGATATCAACAGGAATCACCCATGTTGTCTAAAGTGAGCAAATTGGGGTTAATATTCTTGCCCAAGGAAAAGAAAATGAAAGCGCCTGAAATCTCTCTGACCTTCGGGGTCGCAGTGCAATGCCTTAACCACTTGTCTCCCACCCCCTGGAATAGTTTCCAGAAGAATGGTCTAACATACCTCTGCCACAGCTGTGACCCCAGAATTTCTGACACAAAACCGTTCGGCGGTTTGTCCTCTGAAGAAAGCCTTGCCGCTAGTAGCTCCATAAAGGCATACATTGCCCACCACAATGTTGTCTTCTGTCTTAAAGGATGCTGGGACAGTCTTTGGGGGGCGAACAACAATCTCACCTCCTGAAAGGCCCTGGACAACAAAAATTCACAAAAATAAAATCTCCTGCATTGAATAAAAACACTTCCAACAAGTCTTTTGTCAACAAAGTTATAATCAAACATAGACTTAAAAATTAAAATGCTTTCATTAACCCATTGAAGCTTAGGTAAAAAAAGTTTAAATTTAAATTGAGCTTTTATATAGTGCAATATCCTCTAAACGTACTCGAAGAGCTTCACAAATGGTCCCTGACCAACAGCATCACATAATATGTAGAACGAGACATGATGCCTGTTAGGCAATATTACAATTTTTTTCAGGCAAAGACAACGCTGTTGATGGCCAGGTACTCATTTTACACCAAATTACAGTGAGAGAATGTGAGTAAAGAGCATTTTCCAAGGACTCAACTATGCGCCAAGTGAGACCCGAACCCAGGATCTTCTGATTCGAAAGCGAGTGTCATACCACAAGACCACATAGCCACACAAGTTGATGACTATTCGGTGGCCAAATGGTATGGTATATAATCTTATAATTTAGTCAAGCCTATTCGTTTAATGAGTCATGATGTTTGCAAGAAAGTCCTGCTCAGGGTTTGTGTCCCTGAGTAAGGCACATAAAACATGATCTAATCAACTTAGGTCTGATTAAGTGCCTGCTTAAAAGCATTGAATATTTTGCAAGAATGCTGGTAAAAAAAGCATCTAACAGGTAACTTGTAGTTTATGGAACGGAAATTTGTTTCAATTTGGCCAAGAGGAGAGATATTTAAAACACAGAAAAATACATTGAACATGATGGAACTGTAAAGGCTCTATATAAATCTGCGTATCTGTTTATTAATTTAGACCAATAAGGGAAATATTTAAAACACAGAAAAATACATTGAACATGTTGGAACTGTAAAAGGCTTTAAATAAACCTGCATATATCTATTATACAATTATACAGCAACAAGTAAATGTATATTACCTTCCCGACGTAGTCGTTCGCATCACCCTCCAGGTGTACTGTCACTCCCTTGGCCAGGAAGGCACAAAAACTTTGACCCCCGGATCCTGTTAAGTTGATACGAATAGAGTTGGCTGGAAGGCCGTCTTCTACAGTCCTTCTGGGAATGACAATTAATATATGTCAAATTCATGCATTCCAACAGATCCATCCACTTATAGATGGTCCTAAAAATGACATTTTTTCTGATATACATATTTTGAAAATAAAAAGTAGTCCTTCAGAGCGATAAGTCCAATGGAGCCAAAGTTGATTCTGGACAATAGTGATCACTTGCTACCTTAGGATAGGACGTTAGTCTATTGCAGAGTACTTTCTGCCAGAACTAACTGACCTGGTTACCCAATCAGTGTTGGGTAGACAGGGGATCAGAGAGAAAAACTCGACTTCACCCAGAATCGATCTCTGTCCCTTTGCGTGTGAAGTGAATGCGTGCGATACTAACTGGTCTGTCAGGACTACTCCATTTTGAATGAAATCGAATTTCATTAATTAATTGGAAAAGCTTATCATCATCAGATATAAAGACATGCAATGAATGAATAGAAAAAACACACAATATTTATATCGTCGAGCGTATTGTCAGTGACTGTATCTAATCAAGCAGCAACTAAAATTTCAAAATTAAATTTTTAGCTCAAAGTTTAGATGACACTGGATATGATATGTTAAGATTTGGAGTCGGATACTCACAATCTTTTCCATCCAATTGTAATTGTGTAAGCAATAATTTAGTGTTAAAATATTTAGTATTAAAAATATTTATTTAAAAATATAAAAGCGGATGTTTTCACTAAACGTGCTCAAAGTGCTTTACAAAGGGTCCCTGACCAACAGCACCAAGTAACATGTAGAACAAGACATGATGCCTGTTAGGCGATATTGCAATTTTTTTTCCAACAGAGACAAAGCTGTCAACGGCCAGGTACTCATTTTACACCTGAGTACCGTGAGATTATGTGAGTAAAGAATCTTTTCCAAGGACTAAACTATGCACAGACGAGACTCAAACCCAGAACCCTCCGATTCGAAAGCGGGTGTCATACGACTAGACCACATAGCTGCGAATAGGTAAATTTGTATCTGGTGCTTGTACAGAAATGATATATTTTTAAAAACTCAATTCTGAATGAATTATTGTAAAAATATGACTATAACTTACTTGGAGATTTCATGACTAAGAGTTGCTCCAAAACACCTGTCCTCGTTTGTGATATGGAGATCTATGGCAATATTTTCTTTTTTGCCATCCAAAACGTCACGTGTCATCTCAATCACTTTGTAGTCCTGGGGAAATTAAAATTCATGTGTCACATATCTCAAAAAAAAAAAAAAATAGGGAATGCCATTTTACTTAATGACAAGAAAGTATCTGACAAGATTAAAAAACTTAAATTGAAAAACAAAAACAACAACAAAAAAAACCCTGTAAAATCTCATAATGTGCGAAGTCACGTCTGCCTAGCTTTATGATTTTTCAATGGAAACATTGTGTATTCTTATTGGAATTTTATATCTATCTTAGCATGGTATACAGTGCATCATTTTATTATAGAATTAAACAATAACGCTAACGGTCAGAAGCTAGACATCATCATAGGTGCTGGATCACCAACCAAGAATTTAATCAACGACAACAAATACTTTCCACCCAACAACGCAATATATCAGAATATAAATATCTTCACAGTGGTGGAGTTTTTATCGCATTACTCCAAGAATATTTAAGCACCGTTGACTTTGAACTGGAAGACAAGTGTGAAATTCTAAGGGATAGGATTTTTTTAAAAAGGTAATAAAGCATTGTATATGTGTTTATACTACCACCCCCCTCCCCTCGATCTATCTAAAACTCAGAAACTGTTTATTGATGGAAATCTCTCTCTCTCTCTCTCTCTCTCTCTCTCTCTCTCTCTCTCTCTCTCTCTCTCTTTCTCTCTCTCTCTCTCTCTCTCTCTCTCTCTCTCTCCCTCTCCCTCTCTCTCTCTCTCTCTCTCTCTCTCACTTTCTCTGAGTGTGTGTGTGTGTGTGCGTGTGTGTGTGTGTGTATGCAAGTGCATGTGTGTGTGTGCAACGTTTTTAAGTTTATATCACACTGAAAGGGTAGGTTTTTAACAATGAATAAAAACATTTTAATATCTCTGTCCTCTCTAGAAAAAAAAAGAAAAAAATTTTTTAAGTTACAGATTTTTGAAGCTAAATAAATAAATCAGCAAAGTCTTGAGTTAAAACAAAGCGGGTTCCTCACCAAACGTTTTTCAAGACTAAAGTCTTGATTTTCAGTGCCGCCTCTGATATTGGTGGCTGGTCTAAGGTCAAGGGCGTTTGTGGTGATTTTGGAGAAATCCAGCAGTCCTGCTTTGAGGTTTGAAGGATCTGGTGAGAACTTGAGCTTGTCCACACGACCAACCAATTCCTGGAAGGACCTGAACCCCAGCTCTGCCATGATGCCACGGACCTTTTGATTTGAGGAATAAATGAGATGTAAACAAAGTTTAGTATTGGGCAGCAACCAATTAGTAAATCATCATTCCATTGAAGGAAATAACATCTCACATCTAACTTTTAATGAAAAAGGCAAGCCATTGATGATGATCAAAATTTCCAATGATATTTAATGATAGTCATAAGTTGCTATACTATTATCATGTTTTCTTGTTGTTAAATTGCATTCGTATCACGTTTCCATCTACACTTGTCTTATTGTCTTACTGTATTATGTTTTGTTTTACATCACTGTAACGCACGTCGAGCCTGTGACAACGGGGTGAAGTGCTATATAAATGCCATTTACTATTATTATCAAGGAGGTCTCTAGAAATTGTTATAGAGCCTTTTGACCTTTATTTCCCTTCAGCTTTTCGAGTTGTATTTACAAAATGGTATGAGGGTGATCTTTTTGCTGTTATTGACAACCACCATTACAAGTTAATGATCAACTTAGCTATCATAATGGGTGCAACTGAGCGGTTCCTAACTTATAATGTGATCACTTTTTTTCCTCTTAACACCACAGTAACTTAAGAACAAAAAGAAATTTTCTCTAACACTGCCAGAAAATTGCTGTGAATCAAAATCCATAAATTTCTTCCATTTTCGTAAGACGATTACAGACAATTCGTAAAAGCAGACAGGTATGCTATGTTGATTGTTATCTTCACTCTTTTCCCAATTACTTTTCACTTATGGGACAACCTATTTGCTGATATCTAGTTTTTGAGTAATATTGAGATCTTTGAAGAGCTCAACAGGCTATCATGAAAGTTCCATTATTTTTGTTTATTTATTTTAGATAAGCAACTTCACAACAATGCTCAGTCTGACTGGGTCAGTCAATTTATATGAAAAAAAAGACATCAATTATTTTTAAAATGTATTAGAATTGAACACAAATTGTTACCATAAACGTCATTAAAATGTCACAAGTTTTATTTCGTTTTAACAGCAACCGAAATGTACTTACCTCTTCTGCAATCAAGAAGAGATAGTTGACAACGTATTCTGGCTTTCCTGCAAACTTGGCCCTCAGTTCTGGATCCTGAATTGATATAAATAATTCATCATCATGTTGAAACAATGTAAAAAAATTGATTGGTTGAACACAGGCAAAAATGGTTCGATTATTCACAAAAGTGAAAAACAACTATGTAAATTCATTAAAGAATGAGAAAAACAAATAGAAAATATGTTTTTAAACTAAAACACCGATGCCCAAATCTTCCTTTCTTTGACAAATGTGACCCATTGTGTCAAAATTCAAATAATCCGAAATGCAAAAGTTTACTTTTTATCGATTTAAGGAATTTTATTCATTCTCCTCAATAAAACACATTAAAAAAAGAGACTTGGCACAAATCTCATATTGACCCATTGTCTCAAAATAGTATTATGTCGGGGTGAATCGTACCCCTATAAGTAAAGTTTGGATTAAAATAATAGGAAATACGAGCTTTGATTTTTTTTGCAATGTAAGAAATTGTATTTATTCTCAACAATAACAAATAGAAATCAACTTAAAGTTCCATATATTTGGTCATAATCTTCATTTCCACCATCTAGCTCGAAACAATATAATACCACTTTGAGAAAGTGGGTAGCATATTTTTGACAATAAATACAATTTCTAGCATTTAAACCACCACCATATAATACTGTTTTGGGACGATGGGTCACAAATAATTTCAAACCATCAGCGTTCTAATCTCAGAACACACTCGAGGCTATGCTGTCCATTAGCAATATTAAATTTTGATTTTTATATTAGGCTGGAAATTTTTTTAAAAATTTTAAAAACAATAATACAAATGAAATGGTTTTTCAAACTTTCCATTAGCAAAATGCCAATTTTTCTGATTTCAGAAGAAAAAAATAACTCATGTCCTTGCATATGTCTGTACTGATTGGAAATTCTATGTAAATGTAGGCCTATATTTTATATTGGCAATTGCCTTAAATAAACCTTTGAATTCATATGTCCAAAACACAAAAGAGACTCAAGTCTATGAGGAATTTTTAAAAAAAACAAAGCGGGGGGGGGGGGGGGGTGTTGATGTAAATCAGATATGGAACAACAATGATATTCTTCTTTTTTTTTCCCCCTTTATAATTCAATTCAATTTAATTTACAGCCATTACTTTACAAAATTTGATGAAAACATAATGGAAAGAGGAGGGAAGGGAAAAAATTAGTAAACGAAACCAATAAATCACGATGGGTAATATCAACAGTAGTGGCAATAATTATAATGATACTAATGATGATAATAATAATAAAAATAGTATTAATAATTTAAAAAATAATAATAACAATAATAATAATATTATATTATAATAATAATAATAATAATAATAATAATAATAATAATAATAATAATATAAATAATAATAATAATAATAATAATAATAATAATAATAATAATAATAATAATAATAATAACAATGACCACGATACAACAATAATAACATCCTAAGGACATGTTATACTAAGAATCAACGTACAATCATCCTGAGGCCCTGAAATATTACATATGTATCACGTATCATTTTTTTCTGTTTGTTTTTTAGTTCCTTTGAGAAGAAATGTCGCATCCAAAATGATGTTTACCTGAGTAGCAATGCCGACTGGACAAGTGTTCAAGTGACATTTCCTCATCATTGTGCACCCCAAGGCAATAAGAGGGGCTGTGCTAAATCCAAACTCATCAGCTCCCAATAGGGCAGCAACCACCACATCCTTTCCTGAAAAAAATATATGAAACATAATAAATGATGCAATTTCTGACTCAATAACTTTTAAACAGTAAGTCCTAAAGTACATTTTAAAAATAAAAAAAAATAAATAAAATTCAATAACTTTTAAACAGTAAGTACTAAAGTACTTCTTAAAAATAAAAAAAATAAATAAAATTCCTTTATACATCTCCTTTTTCCAAGGGATAACTGGAATTACCCAGGTGTCAGTCGCAGTGCAGCACCATAAAGTGAGCTAGAACAAATTGACTTGCTCAAGGCCGCACCGCAGTGGGTAGTCGAACCCAGTACTTTTCATGTATGAAGCAAAGACCATACGACTGAGCCACCCTGTTTCCTTCATACTTACCAATCAAAGTGTCCTATCCAAAAGGTAATAAGCAACTGTTAATCTCCATTTAAAGCTCCATCAACGAGGATAGATTTTTACCCCATGATTCTTATGTCTCGTACGGACTACTTTTTACAGTCCAAAGCTTCTAGCAGGTTATTATCACAAGAACTACTTCGCATGTCAATCAAATCATGACTTATTGTGGAAACAGATTTTAGAATAATAAAAACATCACCAATTAAGAAAAGCAGAAGAAAAAAAAACGTCTCACCAGTTCGAATCTGTCCATCAGCTTGCAGGACGACCCTTGACCTAAGATTGTTCAGGGTCAAGGTTTGATGAGTCTCTGAGATGCCCAGTTCCCATGGCAAACCAGCATTCTTGATGCCAGTCCAACTACTGGCACCTGTGCCCCCGTCATGGCCTGAGATGGTGATGTGCTCAGCTTTACCCTAGGATAGATAATATGGAGAAGGCCCATTGTCAGTCGTATTCAAATTTATTTTTGTGCGACTATCTATAAAAAAATTTTTAATGATATTTTGAAAGACTTCTTAAAATAAATAACAAAATATCATCGTAAGGGTTGAAAATCCTTCTTCCGTTTTTTTTCTAAACTTTAATTTCTAGAAAACTGAATAGATTGACAATTCTGAAAACGAGATTTGTTGTCTAAGAGCTAACTCTGCAGCATACTAGAAAAAGAGACCCGTTATTTACCTTGGCAACTCCTGAAGCAATAATTCCCACACCAACTTCGGACACCAGCTTGACACTGATTCTAGCAGATGGGTTGGCACACTTCAGATCATAGATAAGCTGAAAGAATTTGAAGGAAAAAATTAAATTGGTAGTTATTAAAATGTCTCACTTTAAGGAAGACTCAATCGTTTAAAATTAAAATAAACATACAATGAATAAAATGTTAATTTCATTATCTCTTCAAATTATCAAAAAATGAAGAAGTACAATTGACACAGCCCCAAAGGGTGACAGCCCCAATCCAATAATTAAATGAAGCACAGTGCATCAAAGCACAGCACAGAGAAATATCTTCTCAATAATTATGAAAACTTGCGTTAAACATACAGAGCATTATTTCAAAATCATCTCTAATTCTGAATGACATGATAGAAGATGTAAAACCACGTATGATCTCACATCACACGCATAAGATGTAAACATTTATTTTCAATAAAATCCAATTTTTGATTTTTTTAAATTAAATCAATATGGCCCAGTTTAGAAACGAGTCCAATGCATCCCTCAGTTTCCCCTTTTCTCATTTTTTCTCAAATAAAAAGATTTTTTTTTAAAATTGGAATCCAAAGAGTGAATCCCAAATGTCCAAATCTAATCTGCATAATTGTGACCTGCCATACCTGAGCCAAATCTTCAATGGAGTAGATGTCATGGTGGGGAGGAGGACTGATGAGACCCACACCAGGAATGGAGTGGCGAGTCTTGGCTATGTCTTTGGTCACCTAAATGAAAAGAAAAATAAATTTTTAAAAACATTTAGTTATGAAGCTTCCAACTATATTGATCATTAACAACTTTTAGAAATATGATGTTGATCATTTTTTTAACATCATGGAATGCATTAATTAAAAAATAAAAACTTTTACTTTATCCGGTGAAGTAAATGGCAGCGGAAAAGGCTTTGCATTGAGACCTACTTTTGCTTTTTCCTTTAGCAAGATTATTGAACTATAATGTCTGCTTTTACAAAAGAAGTGATTTCTATTAACATTGAAAATCTGTTTGATGAATTATCCAAATTTCAATTGACTGTAAAGTAATGGAATCTTACAATGCGGCATCTTCTTCTTTTTTGATTCAAAGCTTAAAATAATATATAAACAACACATCAAGACAGGGTCTCCACTTCGGAAGCCTTTTAATTCCACAAGCTACTTTGGGTTTTACCATTACAGGCATCCTTTCATCATTTCTTTTTCTTTCAGGAGCATCACTGAGCAACATAAAAATTTTAAAAACTCTTCCAAATGAAATTCAACATCAAAGGAATTAGAAACATTAACAAGAATGATATTGTAGACAATGATACCTTATATCCAGTAATAAACAAAAATGAATATAACAGCTTTAAAAAAAAAAGAACAAAATACCAAACACAGAACATTTCGATTTCAAAACCCGTCTTCAGATCAACGATTTGGGTTTCTAATAATTTATTTATATTTTTATTGTTTTTTGTAGTTGGCTGAAGAAGGCTTTTGAGCCTAAACGTTCGTTTCTGGTATTTTGTTCTTTTTTGAAGCTGTTATATTCATTTTTATTACTTTTTACAGTCCACAACTTCTAGCAGCTTAGTACCACTTTACCTTATATCCTGGCAGTTCACCACCCTCTCCAGGCTTGGCCCCTTGGGCCATTTTAATTTGCAACTCGTCAGCATGAGTCAGGTATGAACTTGTCACACCAAAACGACCAGAGGCAACCTGGAGACAAATTAGTCATTGGGAAATTGGTAAAACCCTTTTCTGTCACACAACATATTCTAATAAAAAGAGGTGCCTAAATGAGTCAATAAAATGGAGATTAAGATAAAGGGAGTAAATCTGACTCATGAATGAACAACACCAAAATAAATGACGTTTCGGCCTTTGGCCTTTCTCAAGTAAACATCGTTTATTTTGTGTTGTTCATTCATGAATCAGATTTACTCCCTTTATCTTAATCTCCAACATATTCTAAAACATGCATTAATTGAATAACTAATATCAAAATGTAATTTTTCACTGATATGTGGAAAGCGGCCAAAAATTATTATTTTAAATCTTTATATTTTCCATTGGGATGCTGTTATCTCATTCTTAATTCTTAATGAATGACTTCAGGTTCCACTAGTCTCTCCTTTCAGCCAGTGATATCCATCTATTTTTTTTTTCAACAACTTTCGCCACATCTTTTTTGTACTTTTATGTATTTGTTACAGACCAATCAGCAAGTTCTTCTTTAGATGCATTCAAGTCGTTTGTCTTATTGTTGAGTTTGTGGATCCCACATCATACAACTCCATTCAAGGATTGGCAAAACAAGATAAACTTTTCTATAGTTGTCTGCGGCAAAATGTCAATTTCAAGTTCTCTTCAGAAAACTTTGAGTACTGCGGGGATGGGATCCCGAGTGGTTTGGTGTTGCACTGTAATCTCAGGAGTCCCTGGTTTAAACCACTCTTCAGACACTATCATATTTTTTTTTTTTCATTGACAGAGTTTAATGATATTTCCAATTTATCATTTAAACAACATCATGGGTGATTCCTGGTAACATTCGTTTGTTGTGTTATCTATATGCCTTCATTGAATGAATACCTTTCGAAATGTCAGGCAGCTCCAGAGACCAGCAATCACATCGTCCTCCACTGTCCAGTAATTAAACTTGAAGGTGACTATGAAACAGTTCTTAGGGCAGAGGAAGACTTTTTTAAGCTGGATTGCCAAAATGAATTTGGAGGTGTAGCCATATGCTACTACTACTATTGCCAGAAAAAAAGGGCATCCTTGATACCTAGGTAAAGACATGTCAAGATGCTGTGCAGAAGGGCAGAATGTTTTACAAGCGCTGTTCTGTGAGCATTTATATAGCGCAATATCCACTTAACGTGCTCAATGCGCTTTACAAGGGGTCCCTGGTCAACAGCAACATTTAACATGTAGGACGAGACATGACGCCTGTTAGGCGATATTACAATTTTTCGGACAAAGACAACGCTGTTAACGGCCAGGTACTCATTTTGCACCTGAGTACGGTGAGAGAATGTGAGTAAAGAGTCTTTTCCAAGGACTCAACTATGTGCCGAGCGAGGCTCGAACCCAGGACCTTCCGATCCGAAAGCGAGTGTCATACCACTAGACCACATAGCCGCATGTTACCTGCTTAATCTTGGACCTGGCGTTGAATTCAGGATCTTCATTGAGGTACCTCTCTGGGTTCTCTCCTCCTTCCCCAGTGTTTGACTTGGCCCCGATACGATTCATCCCAATGGCCAGAGTGGTGTGAGCCTCGATTGAGATGCTGCCAAAACTCATGGCACCTGGCAATAGAGCAAACAAGTAACAATAGTCAAATGGAATAGAAAATAAAGGTAGTCAAGAGTTATCTCGGTTTGTATAGCGTGAAATGGACAAAAGCAATAGAACGTTAGTCTATTAAGAGTATTTTTCACCGTATCTAACAGACCCAGCAACCCTATCCTATCACTACTGGGTGGACAGGGGGGGGGAGAGAGAGCTGAAAAGAAAAATCTCGACTTAACCCGGGATTGATCGCAGTCCCTTTGCATGTTAAGCTAGTGATCTACCAATGAGCTATTGGGACCCCTTAAAGTTGAGCTTTTGTATAGCGCAATATCAACTAAACATGCTCAAAGCGCTTTACAAGGGGTCCCTGGCCAACAGCAAGACGAAACATGGAGGAAGAGACATGACTGGAAATGGAAAAGGAATGGAAGCTTTAATTTAATTAACAAAAACAAATGATATGGACGTTTCGGGTTTCCTATTTGTCAACAAAACATGACTGAAACGCTATAGACGAATGAGAGATGAGAGCTCTCATCTCTCATTCCTCTTTTTAAAGGACCTTGTTGCAGAGGTACCGAGATCAATCCCATGTGAAGTGGAAATTTTTTTTCTGACCCCGGCAGTGATTGGGTTGCTGGGTCTGTTAGATCTGACAGAAAGTAATGGCTCTGAATGACCATTTTCTTTCCATTTCATTTGACTATTGTTATCTAATTCTTCAAGCTTCAAATAGAAAAAATTTGCATTTTATCCGGAGGTAGAACAACATATCGAAGAAAGAAACGATCAATAAGGACAGATAATAAGCACCTTTTTTTAAACCCTAAGAGCCATTAGGCCCATGGAGCCAGAGTTTACCAGGTTTCATTAGCGTGAAATGGACCATAGCAATTGCTTGTTATCCTTTTGATAGGGTGCTAATCTATCGCAAAGTATTTTCCACCAGCTCTTAAAGAACTAGCTACCCAATCAAAGCTGGGTGGACAGGGGGGTGGGGGATCCGAAAAAATATCTCGATTACACCCCGGGATTGTCTTGGTCCCTTTATATGTGAAGAGAGTGCTCTTTCAACTGAGCTGTTGGGACCCCTTAATAACCATCTGGAATGCTAAAAGTGTTTTCTCTTACTTGACCCCTTGCCAAACAGTATTTTAAAAATTGACTCTAACTCATGCAGATACAGCATACCAAGAGTAGGGATGATTTATAGGGACAATCAATAATCATGTAGAATGTTAAAAATGTTAGTATCTTTAACTTGACAACTTATCAAACAGTTCAAATTTTACTAGAAAGTAAAATGAAATAAAACATTTCACACATAACACTTCCAACCACCACTTTCTATACCTGTACAAAAACGTTTGACACATGACACTCCAACCATCACTTTCTATACCTGTACAAAAACGTTTGACACATGACACTCCAACCATCACTTTCTATACCTGTACAAAAACGTTTGACACATGACACTCCAACCATCACTTTCTATACCTGTACAAAAACGTTTGACACATGACACTCCAACCATCACTTTCTATACCTGTACAAAAACGTTTGATACATGACACTCCAACCACCACTTTCTATACCTGTACAAAAACGTTTCACAATGTTTTTGGCCTCTTCCACCTCTGAGATGTCAACAGGTTTGTTGGCGGCCTGGAAGTCGAACTGTCCTCTCAGCGTACATTTTTGGGCACTCTTCCAAGATGACTCTACAAATTTGTTGTAGGAATCCTTGCTGTTGCTTCTAGCTGCATCCTTTAAGTTTTAAAAATATATATTCATAAAATAAAAATATAAAAATTTAAAAAAATAAAGCATTAAAAGTAATAAATGGCATAAATAATGAATGTACTCAGGAAATCAAAAACAATTATCACTTTTATCCTCACTCCTTATTTCCATTCACATTTAATTACATATTCATACATCCAAAATGTTGACTGAACAATACTTTCCACACACATTAAATTGTTAAAAGAAGGACCACCGTTTAGAAGTCAATTTCAGACATGATTATAAGGACATTGCCTTTAAAACTCAAGAGTATTGGGGAAAAAATGTAAGTTTCTCTACAAGGATTTCAATCCATATTTGATTCTGAGACAAGCGACCTACAGCACTAATACACACTAGCTCGTCAACTCTCTAACTCCATAAAATGACAAATCATATAAATGAAGAAAATAAATTTATTCATTGTTTTATTCTATTTTCATTCAGATGAAGTACCACTGTCCATTAGTTCATCCACTCACGACTCCATTACACTATAATCAATATCAAATTTAACGACAAAGTAAAAAAAAATAAATATGGACACCTGTAGGTTGGCAATAGAAAGAGGGTCATTCATGTGTTTTTCGCCTCCATCCCTCCAGTGGTAATTGCCTTGATTCATCACTAACTGGTTATCACAGTGGTGGCGAATATAGGCCAAGTTGTGACGATTTACAGCCTTTGGTTGGATTTGGGGGGGGGGGGGTGAAGAGGGGCAAATGAAAATGAAAATCGTTATGATTTTGTAAACTGAAATAAGCTTAAATTGACTAAAAAAAATTTTTAATTTCTTTGTTTCCCCGGGGAGCTTAAAAACATTCAGAGAATATTATATAATACTTACAAGATACATTTTCATTCTCTTTCAAAAGCTTTGTTAGTTTTGGCAATATAATATATTTTGATTTTCGACATAATTAATTGAACCGTTCTTCTATTTGAAAGTAATTCTATATTCTCTTATGAAAAGAAACCAATTTGACTTTGATTTAATTGGTTTGCTCAATTTTTTAAATAATATTTTTAAAAATAATTGTGTTTTTGTAAAAACAATAGATATAAAACACTTTAATAATGTTCATTGCCTTAGTCTGAGCACTTAGCAGTAGAAACCAGCCTTTGATTCAAATAGCAGGATAAGGTGAAAAGTCCAACAAAGCACTCACCTCCTTCCCCAGGACGGTGAAGTCAACCCCTCCAATCCTGGAAGCTGACCCGGTAAAACACAAATCCATGACGTCCTGGTGCAGACCCACAGCTTCAAATATTTGAGCTCCCTAGAGATGGGGAAAACAAAATGGAAGGTGAATGAAAAAAATTAGCCAATCACCAAAATTAACATTGTGGTAATGATTAACCGTTTTAGCCAATCACCAAAATTAACATTGTGGTAATGATTAACCGTTTTAGCCAATCACCAAAATTAACATTGTGGTAATGATTAACCGTTTTAGCCAATCACCAAAATTAACATTGTGGTAATGATTAACTGTTTTAGCCAATCACCAAAATTAACATTGTGGTAATGATTAACCGTTTTAGCCAATCACCAAAATTAACATTGTGTTAATGATTAACTGTTTTAGCCAATCACCAAAATTAACATTGTGGTAATGATTAACCGTTTTAGCCAATTACCAAAATTAACATTGTGGTAATGATTAACTGTTTTAGCCAATCACCAAAATTAACATTGTGGTAATGATTAACCGTTTTAGCCAATCACCAAAATTAACATTGTGTTAATGATTAACTGTTTTAGCCAATCACCAAAATTAACATTGTGGTAATGATTAACCGTTTTAGCCAATCACCAAAATTAACATTGTGGTAATGATTAACCGTTTTGCCAATCACCAAAATTAACATTGTGTTAATGATTAACTGTTTTAGCCAATCACCAAAATTAACATTGTGGTAATGATTAACCGTTTTAGCCAATCACCAAAATTAACATTGTGTTAATGATTAACTGTTTTAGCCAATCACCAAAATTAACATTGTGGTAATGATTAACCGTTTTAGCCAATCACCAAAATTAACATTGTGGTAATGATTAACCGTTTTAGCCAATCACCAAAATTAACATTGTGGTAATGATTAACCGTTGCCTTTGACTTCTAGTCGTTGAATGAATAATACAATAATTGTTTTAATATTTAAAAATACAAAAAAAATAATCAACAACATAAAATGTCAAATTGGATCAAAATCGTTGAAATAATAAAAGTAAACACTCTTCAGCTACAATCAAGCCATTATGAATTTGATTTTCTTTTTTTTTAATAAAAATTTAATACATAGCGACTCCCTCAAGAGTGACATACAAGTGGAAATTTACAAATTTTTAAAAACCCTGACCTTGTAGCTGTGTAATGTGGAAATCCCCATTTTAGCCATCACCTTTGAAATGCCCCTGGCACAGGCAGCCCTGTTGAGAAAAGAAGTTACTTATTGGTGTCATCGCTGGTATTGTTTATCTCATGTTTAGTTTTTTTTTAATTTTAATTAGGATTTTTTCTTAAGTCTCATCAAATAGGGTTTGGTAGTGGATAATTATTGATGTGTAACATATTATGATAATGTTCATTCAGGATCAATAAAGTATATCTTATCTTATAAATGACATCCTGTTTTGCACAATGCTTTTTTTAGGTCAATATAGAAACTTACTTGCAACATTGTTGAATTCGATCAGATACAAGTTTTTGTTTGATTGTCTGTCTTGTTTAGTACTGTTTTGTTTTGTTTTAGTTTATTTTTGTTTTTTCGGGGGTGTGTGGGGGGCAGGGGGAGTGGCATTTATTTTTTTAATCCATTTATACAACAACATTGGTATGGACCTGTAGTTGAGGTAGATGGCCTGGTCTGTAAACTTTTCCTCTATCAATCCCTTTGTCCTCAGCTGACTCATCATCTCCAGGACCAAGTATGGACAGATGGCATCGGCACCAAAACCCAACAAGGTACAAATATGGTGGATCTCTCTGGTATTGGTAAGAAATAAATAAAAAGTTTAAATAAAATATTATTTAAGTTATTAATAATCATTTATGCATTTAAATAGCTGTTATCCAAAAAGAGAAATCCCATGCTAAAAACAAAGCTCTTATCAATATTTATTTCTCCTGGTAGACTACAAATCTAAAACACAGAAAATGGTCATAAATCGTTTCTATCCTGCCACAGTCATCATCATTCAATTCTACATCAGATTCTTCATTCAATAGAGGGTAAACTATGTGGCTATGTGGTCTAATGGTATGACACTCACTTTCGGATCAGAAAGTCCTGGGTTTGAGCCTTGGGAAAGGCTCTTTACTCACATTCTCTCACTGTACTCAGGTGTAAAATGAGTACCTGGCCATAACTAACTTTAACTGTCCTCGTCTGAAAAAATGGTAATATCACCTAACAAGCATCATGTCTCATTCTATATGTTACGTGTTGCTCTTGATCAGGGACCCCTTGTAAAGCGCTTTGAGCATGTTAAGTGGATAGTGCGCTATATAAAAGCTCAAGTTTCTTTTATTTTAATAGTAATCAACCTACCTAGCCTCACCAGTCTCCACAATGATTCCAACCTTCATTCTCAGCTTCTTTTCAATCAAATGATGGTGAACGGCACCCACTGCAAGCAGAGAGCTGAAAGGAAAATAGTGGAAAAGAAATCAATATTTTGATAGTTATGTCTTCACTATTCATTATTCATGATATCAGAATGAGTAAGCTGACAAAATATCATGAATTTCTCTGATGCAAAATTCATCAGTACCAGGATTAGGAAGCCCATGACATCACAAAGATCCGATGATATTATTATGATTATCATCATCACCATTATCGTCATCATCATCATCATCATTATCATCATCATGGTCATCGATGTCGTCATTTTCATCTTTGTCATTTTTATTATTATTTATATCATCATCATATCACCATCATCCATTATCATCATCATCATCATCATCATTGTCGTCGTCGTCATTATCATCATCATCATCATTATTATTATTAATATTAATATTATTATTATTATTATTATTATTATTATTATTATTATTATTATTATTATTATTATTATTATTATTATTATTATTATTATTACCACTATTATATCATTATCATTATCAATACATCAGTTTTACAATCAATGTCATCGAATTTATCAGATATATACAAAAAATGTTCATATTTTATTCTGAGCACCTCAAAAATAACTTCCCACCTGACAGGGATAAAATCTGCACCAGCTTTTCTGTCCGACAAAACGATGAGAGCATAGCCATCCTGTGCTATCTTCACACTTTCCTGACACATGCGCACTAGGGCAGGTCTTAGTCCATCAGGCCCCTCATTCACTGGATACGTCATGTCGATCTGCTTGGACTAAATTCACATGGATAAACAAATATAAATATCAAATGAGTAGGCACTTTTTTTATGACCATCACATTCCAATAATAAACAACGTTCACTGCACTGATATTTTGTTTTGTGTATTTTGTTTTTCCCAGAGAAATTTTATTTGTTTGTTTGTTTTTAAGGGTTTTTACGGCGCTTGCAACACATAAAGGTCATATCAGCGTCAGTAAAAAAAGAGGAAAATGGGATAGTACTAAAAAGTTTTAGAATTACAATTAAAGCACCCAAGAAAAGGTTAGAGAAAGGGAAATTTGTTCAAATAGGAAAGAGGTGTAGATTCCAAGAGCACACCATCAAAGTACTTAGCTTGAGATCACCTTAAAGTCTCATCCAGACATAACCACAGGTGTTGTGTTTTGGGTTTTGTTTTTTGGGTTTTTTTTTTTTGGGGGGGGGGGGGGGGAGGGAGGTTCATTGATGTAAATTTTAAACTGTTCTATTTATTTTTGATCAATGTTTGTGTGATTGCCTACACATGTGTGTAAGAGTCTGTGTGTGTTGTTTCGGGAGGGGGGGTGTTTTGTTGTGTTTGTTTTTTTGGAGGAGGTGGTTTTTCATTTTGCTTTTTCTTTCTAATTTGGGAAGGGAGAGAGGAAATGAGGATTAATAGGGAGGGGATGAGGAGATGCAATATTTTGTAACAGCTTACACGGTAGCCCTTATAGTCCATTCCATGAAGCAAATCCATGTCCCCCAAAGAAATAATGGGCTGATCCAACCACAGTCGTTGACACTGCTTCTCACTGGGCTCCAGGATGTTGTGCTCTGGGCCAACGGGACATGCCTATCAAGGGGAGATAAGATTTTAAGTATATTTCAACAGAATCTGGATTTCTTTAATCTTTATATGTCCTGGCTAAATAAATACTAATAGATTACCTAACCCAGTTTTAATTTGTTACATTTGATCAAAAATCAAATTGATGTTAAAAAAAAAAAAAAATTAATAAACAGACATGGTCGAAAAATTGATTTCAATGAAAGGCCTCAGTACTTTTTAAGCAATATATTATTATTATTATCATTATTTGACCTGAATATTTCAGGAGTGAATAAATTATGCCCATATAGGAATAAATTGCTGAAAACATATGAGCACACTATTCCTTTGTCTCCAATGAAGAAAGCAAGCCAACATTTTGTAATAATGAAAAATGTCCACCCTTACCTAAACCACCATAAGAAATCTCTTGTGCGGTTATGTGGTCTTGTGGTATGACACTCGCTTTCGGATTGGAAAGTCCTGGGTTCGAGCCCTGTGTGCGCATAGTTGAATCCTTGGAAAAGGCGATTACTCGCATTCTCTCACCGCACTCAGGTGCAAAATTAGTACCAGGTCGTTAACAGCATTGTTCTGTCCAAAAAAAAAAATGCATCATGTCTCGTCCTACATGTTAAGTGTTGCTGTTGGCCTGTGACTCCTTGTAAAGCACTTTGATATTTCAAGTGGATATTGCGCTATATAAAAACTCTTTTTTTTTCATTTGTTAATAATTCCACCATTTTCATGAGAAAAACAAAATAAGCCAAAAAGAAACATAATATTCTGTGCAAGCAAAGCATCAGGAAAAGAAAAAAAAATGGAGTAGCTAAAAGAGGAATTAAATTTCAACAAAAATAAGACAACCTCACCAGAGACATGACAATTTTCTCCCTGAAGGGATCAATGGGTGGATTGGTGACCTGAGCAAAAAGCTGCTTGAAGTAAGAAAACAGCAATGGGTTGAACTGGGAGAGACAAGCCAATGGGGCGTCATTACCCATGGAACCAAGAGCTTCCTTCCTGTTGATTATCAAACAAAAAAAAAGGATTGTGTTTTCATTTCCATGCATAAAATTTAATAAAAAAACCATAACAAAGTTAAAAGTTAAAACAATAACATTTGTAAATGTCAGTGGGTTGTAGTAAAAGGAGGTGTTTATGGTACAACTATGGCTATATAATAATAATAATAATAATAATAATAATAATAATAATAATAATAATAATAATAATAATAATAATAATAATAATAATAATAATAGTATTGATGGTTATGATAATGATCAAAACAAAGATCATCATCATTATCATCATCATCATCATCATCATCATCATCATCATCATCATCATCATCATCGTCACCACCATCATCATCATCATCATCATCATCAGCAGCAGCAGCAGCAGCAGCAGCATATCATCATCAATAACAACAAAAATAATAAGCATCATAACATATATAGCATGCTGCTTTTTCTTCTGTTTTTTTTTTTTTTTTTTTTTTTTTTTTTTTGTATATTCAAATTTCCAATTTCAGACAAACAAATGATATATACTGGTTCTAAGACATCTCACAAGTGTCAAATATGATCTAATTTTCATGAGGGTAGCTGGGGGGGGGGGGGGGGGGGAGGCATTGTGCGAACATTAGGTTTAAAATAAGATGATTCCTTTCCCTTAAAAACCCAGATGGCTCAGTTGATAGAGTATTTTTCCTTCAATCAAAAGGGCCCGCATTGTCCCTGATTTGGTTGCAGTTTTTATGACCCTCTGTTTATCCAGCAGTGAGTGGGTAGCTCAGTCGGATACATATGGCAGAAAGAACTTTTTGAGTGTCTAGTATCCTATCCAAATGGTAGCAAGTAATTGATACTGTCCATCTACAGTTACCAAAACTGGAATAAACTCCCGTCTTCCATCATGGCTCTGAAGGATATCTATCGGTAAGAAATACACACTGGAAAAATTTTACAATATAAGAAGAGTAGAAACCCTGTCTCTCTTACTTGTCTTTGACCATGGGCAGTACCAGCCTGTTGATTTCGTCCATTGTGTAAGAAAACAATGATAGCCTAGGATCTTCCTCTATGTATGATCCTACAGCTACTGGACGTGGTGACAGCTTTTGGATCTGGAAGGAGGACAATTTGTCCTGGTACACCTCACGTATTTCCTTCATGGTGATAGTCTCCTGCAATGTGGAAAGATGTGTAAGGAACAATTTATCACAACACATTTCCTGACTTTCTTTCTTGACCCAGTCTACATCATCAATCAATACAATAAATTCTCATCTCCCTCCTTTTCGACCATTTTACCCAAAATGTCACACCCATCAAACATGAAAATAGATTTTTAAAACCCAAACTCAAAAGGAATAATTATATGTTATACATAATTTGGCCAGAAAAACAAGCATTATAACACAGCATCAAAATCTCATAAATAGATATATTCTCTGTTCACAGAACTGGACTAATTTTTCTCCGTTATCGTTACTTTTTCCTTTTGAGTATGATCCTAAACATAGTGTGTCACTGTCGAGACGTTTTCCTACTTTGGCATTAAAATCTCCAGCAATTATTAATATTGATTTGTTTCCTATTTTGTTCAGTGTATCGTCTAGGTCTTTGTAAAATTTATCAGTTTCCTCTGAGTATTGTTTTGCGCGTTGACTTGTTGGTGCGTAAACATTTACGATTAAGATAGTGAACGTCTTCTTACCGTGATCGTCTTTGTTATTGTTATTCTGGTTCCTTGAATTGATCTTACACTTAAGCTCAAGAACACATATTCTGTCCGAAACATTCCATTCGTCACTAGTCAAATCCCTGCAGTTTTTATTTATGAGAAATCCACATCCATAGTGAGGTGAACTGGAAGCAAAGCACAGCAGTCTGTGACCATTTGCGGTACCTTCTCCCTGGATCTGAGCATTGCAAACATAATGAACAAAACATTCTCAACACACAAAGACTGGGACATAAAAAGCGGTGTCCGAATTACAATACGAGAACAAGGAAAAACGAAAGGACCCGTAAACAACCTGCAGCCAATAACATTACTGAATACCATAAGAAAAACACTGTCAACTATTGTCCTCAACAGAATTAGACCGAAAATAGAAAAATATCTATCACATAGCCAAAGCGGGTTTCGCCAAGACCGAAGCACATCGGACGTTGTATGGACACATAAATGGTTGGCAGCAAAGGCACTCAAAGAAAACATATCCATAACAATAACCGGAATCGATATGTCCGCAGCCTTTGATACGATCGACAGAGGAAAACTTTTGGAGATATTAACAGACATAGTAGACGAAGACAAGCTCCGAATAATCCGATTTCTCCTCAGCAACACAAAGATACAACCAAGGATATACGGGGCCACAAAACAGACGCAGTTCGAAAGTAACATTGGGACCCCCCAAGGAGATAGTCTGAGCCCGATTCTGTTCACAATATACTTAGAACACGCTCTGAAAGAAGTTCGAAAAGTCATTCCAAAACCAACGACTCATATTGAGAATGCAATCCCTAGAGAAATCGCCTATGCAGACGATGTTGATTTTATTGGATCAACACCAGCAAATATAGACATCATACAAAATACCCTCATGAAATATAACCTCCAAGTCAATGCCAATAAAACCGAATTCACAACAATATCGAGGAACAAAGAGGAATGGAAAAGAACAAAGAAAGTCGGCTCACTAATTGGAGACACCGAGGATGTACAAAGAAGAAAACAGCTATCAAACGCCGCACTCAGTAAACTCACCAATGTATGGATTAGAGGTGACAAAATAAAGAGAAAAACCAAACTGAAACTGTACCGTGCTCTTGTAAAACCGGTACTTCTGTATAACTGCGGCACTTGGGCGTTGACAAAATCCGAAGAAGAACATCTGGATGCCTTCCATCGCACACAGCTAAGAAGAGTACTGGACATCAAATACCCAAAAAAGATCTCAAATGAATCACTCTATAAGATCACAAAAGAAAGACCAATCTCCCTTGACATTTTACAACAACGATGGCAACTTTTCGGTCACATACTACGCAGGGACAAAAACATACCAGCTAACCAAGCCATGTCGGGATACTTCCAAAAACACAGGAACCTTTTCAGAGGAAGACCGATCACAACACTCCCTTTGATCCTAAACAAAACCTCACAACACTTGGACAAAGCATTAGTCTCATAACGGCAGGGGACCTTGAAAATCTGAGAACCCTAGCAGAGGACCGGCAATATTGGAGACACCTCACGCAGGAAATACTGGAAACAGCCAAGGCGACCCGATCCTTCGGTCGAGACGCGAAAGGCATCTAAGTCAAGTAAGTCAGATATATTCTTTTAATTCTTCAAGTTTTGTAATGGACAAATGACATCTGAATGAGAAAATTGTTCGTTGTATCGTAACAAACATGATGATTTTTCTGTAGTTGGTATGAACAAGTAATTTTGTTACCACCTGTTTTACAGTCAAGACATCAAGATAAATTCTAGCTCCATGCTTTTTATGGTTCTAAAGGACTACTTCATTGTCATAGTAAACCATCACAAATGTATTCTTTTGAAGATTAAAGAAAATAAGTGTTCTCAAGGGATGACAGGGCTAAGGTTTTTAATAATGTGGTTCGATAAGTGGTAAAAAGAATTTGTTGGATCTTTTTTTTTTTTTAAACTAATCATATTATCTTAAAAAATGAAGGTACGATTCAGATTTTGACAAGATTTTCAAATCTCAACCTCCAGGTTGTATACGAAAGAGAGAATCCAATTTCAAGTAGAACAATATACAAAGTATAAGCATGCAAACTGGAAAGAATAATACAGCTGTCATATTTCTATCTGAATTTATAAATCATGACATTGTAACAAAAACTTCCATCTCCATTCCTCTATTGGGTGAATGCGTGGACCAAAAATTCTGTCCCTTAGTTGTGTCCAACACAGTGAACACTATTAAGAGGACAGCACACATGTAAACACTTTTTTTTTAGGGTTGGATAGTTTCTACAAGTGAATAAGTCGCACATAAGCACACAATTCATACAAACAATAAGCCACAACTCTATATATATACCAGTCCCTCCTGGGTAGGTCTTAAAAATTATTACGTGTACACCAAAGCCAGGGGCTAAATTTGGTAGACAGTGCATTCAATAGTCAAAAGCATTTTCACGAGGACAAAGTCTATACCTTTAGCCACTGAGAGACAGGCCTCAACTGAGAAATGTGGGCCTTTATGTCCTCGTCTTTGATAAAAACGTTCTCTTTGGTGTCCACCAACAACATACGTCCTGGCTTGAGTCGACCCTAGATGAGAAAAGAAGGAAATCGATTGATTATGCCAGATCAAAATATTTTCAATAAATCTTTATAAATTGTTATCTACTCTTATTGTCTCGAAAGTTGTTCTTTTTTTTAAATTAGTTTAATTCTAAGTATTTTAAAATTCTTCATTTTATTTCCAAAAAGGCATCTTGTCTTATCAATTTTCAGAAAGGTACAGTGGAATCCACATAAAGTCAACACACTTAAAGTCAACTTCTGCTTAAAGTCAACACCTCTTATTGATCCCAAATTGTCTGTTCTTTACCTCAGTGTGTTCCATTGATAATGGATAACGCCAACCTTGCTTAAAGTCAACATCTCATTTTGGTCCCAAATTTTCTGAGGGATTTTTTTTTATCTAATTGTGTTCTATTTATTGATAATGGATAAAGTCAACCTTGCTTAAAGTCACCCAATCTTTCTGGTCCAGCAGTGTTTGCTTCATCAGGATTCCACTGTAATTTAATCTTTTTATTTATTAATCTCGAAAAAAAAAAAAAAAACATGAATTTATCTTCACATAATCATTTGTTGTTTACTTAAATTCGTATCCCTCATCATTTTCTTTCGAGTTAATATTTTTTAAAAATCTGAATATATACTTTAAGAGTAGACTTAAACGGTGGGAGAAAAAATGTCCTTAATTCTTTACCAGCTCTTATCAAACACAAAGAAAGAACTATCAAATTATCATGAACCATATAAAAACATTAGCAACATAGCATGTGAACAAAACAAAACAAAAACAAAAAAAAAGGAATGTTTCACTCATAGAGTGTGTACTTTATTGTTTTTTTCTTGTGGACTCCTGAGGAAAAATATCCACTCTCTGGTGGCCATTTATCAGGTTCGCTAAATCTGCAGACAGAATAAAGAAGCATTGGGGGCAAGCAATCAAACAAGCCTGCCAAACATTTCAAACAAAAATGAAAAAAAAAATATTTTTAAAAATCAGGAAAAGTTTGGCAAACAAAATCAGGATTTTATGAAAGTGCTAAACAGGGATTTTTACGTGAAGACAAGACAAACAAAATATAAATTTTACTTTGTTAATAATAACAAAACAATAAGGCGATATGTGACCAGTTATTTCAAAAAGGTGTTATATCAAGGTTAACTTGATGCTTAAATTTCAACTTTGAGCTTAACTTGTATAACCAGCACCTCCCCCACCCACCTTCCAGTCCACCAAGCAGTGATAGGGTAGCTGGGTATGTTAGATCTGGCGAAATTACTTTGCAATAGACTAGTGTCCTATCCTAAAGCTAGCAAGCAATTTCTATTGTCCGTGTCATGCTATAGAAACCAGGATAAACTCTCGCTCCATGGGACTGATGGCTCTAAAGGACTATTGTATTAAGTAAAAGGTATTATTTCTCAACCTTCAAAACACTGCAATTTCCTCATTTAACTGAGTTTTTTCTTCACTTAGTTCATTCTGATATAATACAAGATTGATGTGGTGGTCACACTTGTCTTTTCATTACATTGATAACAATAATAAACTAGTGTTAATGATGATAATAATAAAACAATAATATAAAAAGAAATGTAGTAATTTTTTAAAGAAAAAGGGGAAAAGGGAAAATAATAAAGCCAGCATTTCTCATAATGATTTTTTTTTTACAAAATCAATATTGTTTTTTCACTTTTAAGAGTGTTACAGCAGGTGCGACACTATTAGGTCATTTCAGCGCCACAAAAAGGGAAGGCAATGGTGGAAATGTTGTAAAGCTAAAGTAAAAGCACCAAGGAAAAAGACGGGGTCAAATAGTGAACAGAAATGATTCCACAATCAAACTACCAATGTACCTTTTTTGACATTGCCTAAAAGTCCCATTCAGGAACTAGCAAAAAATCCAACTTTATAAAGGATATACTAAAATGTTTACAAACTAAAATATATCTAAATTGATAATTATAAAAATAAATAATAGAGAGATGATTCACTGATGAAAAAAAATATCTCTCGAAAAGGGTAGTATACATTTGACTGTCTCCCTCCCAGCTAACAGTCCCGGCCAAGACCAGGAGAAAAACAGAGCAATCAGGAATAGAAGACACAGCAAGTGGCCTCTCTGTCATGGACGGTCAGAAAACCCCACCCAGGTTTACAATCTAGAAGTCTGTCTTTGGTTATAAGTTTTAATCTTTATGAAAGGCTATTGAATAGAAGCATTTTAACAAAAGATTAAAATTCTATATAAAGATATAATTTTGGTTACCTTTTGAATGACTTCCTCTGGTCTTCTATCAGTGACTCCGACTTCACTGGACATGTACACAAACTTGTCATCGGTTACATAAAATCGCGATGGTCGCAGACCATTCCTGTCCAAAATGGCCCCTATGTACCTGCCATCCGTGAATGTCAGCAGAGCTTGGAGAGTAAAAATTGAATCATTCAGATATGATAAAATTAAGATCAGATGCATTTTACTTATCATAAAAGGAAATTTACAATGGCTGTAGCCATTAACATAAATGACAGAAATATACCAACATTGCATTAAATAAGTATTATGAGAGGGAAAATCTCTATCTACCTCTCCTTTCCGCCCCTACCTTCATACCTACCTACCTACCTGCCTACCTACCTACCTACCTTGACTGCGGGCAATACCAATTAAAGTCTCAAACTGTCTCCAAAAAAAAAAAGAATTAATAATAAAATAACTTCTAGTCACATAGCCTGGGGCAAATGAATTTCAATTGGGGCACGAGTCATAATTAAAGATAATATTCATAACTTAGGTCATGGCAAATGACCATTAAAAAAATACAGCTGTCAGCTAAAAACACATAATATATTATGAGGATATATCTGATCAATGAATGTAACATTCTGAATGAGACACTACGGACAGTGAGAGTTTGTGTTGTTGAAAAAAGGGGGTAACCGAAACATCCACATTATCTGTTATTGTTAATTAAATTGGAAGATTCCATTCAATTTTGAGGTCCTGATAGCTCAGTTGGTAGAGCATTCGCTTCCAGGCAAAAGGACAGAGATCAATCCTGGGTGGAGATGCAACAACATTTACATTAGGCTTAATAGGACTAATATAATATCTGACAGAGAAGCAATTGATAGAAATTCCAGCAGATCAGTACAAACCAATAGAAATCTTTTTTTAAATTACCCAAAATATTGTCCATTACAACAATTTTACTTTAAATTAGGCCCATAATAGTGTTTGGATATCACACCTGCATGTATGTACACAATTGTTCAAACCATACCAGGTCCATCCCAGGGCTCCATAGAAAAGGCACTCCATCTGTAGTAGTCTTTCTTTTCCAGGCTCATGCCTACATCATTCTGCCAGGCCTCTGGTACCATATTCATCACAGCCTGGAAATGGGTAGAGTCATCGCTTTTGTTATTGTTGTAATCATCATCATCATCATCATCATCATCATCATCATCATCATCATCATCATCATCATCATCATCATCACCATCATTATCATCATCACCACAATCATTATCATTGTCATCATAATCATCATGTCGTCATAATGATCGTCATGATCGTCGTCATCATCATCATCATAACTTCTACAACAACCACATATATAATACAAGTGTTGAAATAATGAGTATGAAACAGTGCCAGACAAAGCAAGAAAGAAAAATACAAGGAAAATACCATCCCAAAAAATCAGCCTGCCCCGACTGCAACAAGCTAAATCTTTGGGATGGGGTTTTTTTTCTTGCATTTTTCTTCATGTTTTGTCAGGCACTGTTTCACACACACTTTTTCAGATATTTATCTTACACCAGTGCTCGCTCCCTAATTTGTCCAAAAAATAAATCAATAAATTAAACAAAACCCCTTCACATACCTCAGGCAAAGATCTCCCCCCGGCCACACACAAAAACTCCAGCACATTGTCCACAGTGCCTGAGTCCGATTGGCCCTCCTCTACCACAGGGTACAGAAGACTCAATTGATCTCCAAACACAGTGGAGCTCATCACTCCCTCTCGAGCGTTCATCAGATTCACATTGCCATGAAGTGTGTTAATTTCACCATTATGAGCCAAGTACCTGTGAAACAGAAGGAAAAAAACATGAGATAAATCACATTCTAATGGCAAATTTCTGAATCTGGAGTTATTGCATTTCTGTACTTATGTATAACAGCATGGTCTGTTTTCTCTCCCCTAAGACATTCATGGAGCATGAATAAAAATAATGAGTGTTTCAGTATCATTTAATAATAATAATAATAATAATAATAATAATAATAATAATAATAATAATAATAATAATAATAATAATAATAATAATAATAATAATAATAATAATAATAATCGGATTTGTTGAGTGCTCAACCATATCATGAAGCAGTGCCACAGCGCTCTATATGTGCATCAATGCATTAATTCAGAAAAGAACAAAGTTTTAAGACACTTTTTAAACATTTCTTCCAATGAACAATTGTTTAAATCTTTTGCTTGAGTTTTTCTCTTAAATTTCCTTAAATTGTTAATTTAAAGTCTTTATATTAGATATCATAAGATAAAACTTTATTTATCCATTAATCCACTACAACGGCGATTAATTCTATTGAGAGAGCAATACAAGCGTGCATTTCTGACTTAAGACTGTCTTTTCATTTACATCCACTGCAATTGTTGCTACTTGAAGCTCAATGAAATATATAACAATTAGTCAAATGGAATGGAAGCTATAATTTAATTTATGAAGACAGATGATGTGGATGTTTTGAGTATCCACTTGGTCAACAAAGCACAATGAATGAAACACTAAAGACTAAAGATGAGTGAGAGATCATTCTTCTTTTAGTGTTTCATTTAATGTTTTGTTTGGCAAAGGAAAAACCTGAAACTCCACATCATATGTTTTCGTCAATTAAATTGAAGCCTCTATTCCACTTGACCATTGTTATTAATTTACATTTGGGTAAAATGTGCTTTCCGAATACATAGTATATTTAACCCTCTTCTTATCAACCATAGGAAAATCGTCACATTTGTTACAATGCAGCCAAATTTTTCTCATGCAGATTTCTTTTGTACATCACAAAATTTAAAGAATTTTTTTGTCATAGTTATAAGAAGTTAATGCTGTGTTGTACAGCTTGTTTTCCTGAATAAAATTATGTATAGCATGTACTTATTCCTTTTGAAATATATAAATTTTTATGTTGGATGGGTATTGAAGTTTCAGAGAAAATCCAAAAAATGGTCGGAAAGGAGAGTGTTGAATGACTATTGATCCTCAGGGTAGTCAAAATGGTAACTGCTCTCATTACTTTCCCTTGACCACAATAGTATTAGTATCAGTGAGGGTCCCGATAGCTCAGTTAGGAGAGCACTCGTTTCATATGCAAAGGATCAAGATCGATCCCGGGTGTAGTTGAGATTTTTTTCTGATCCCCCTGTCCGCCCAGCAGTGATTGGGTAGCTGGATCTGTTAGATCTGGTTGGTGGAAAATACTTTGCGATAGACCAGTGTCTTATCCAAAGCTATAGAAACCAGGATAAACTCCAGCTCCATGGGCCTAATGGCTCTGAAGGACCACAATAGTATCGATGTGTCTTACCTTTGCGGATGTGCCCTCTCCCAACTAGGAAATGTGTTGGTGGAAAATCGACTGTGTACCAGAGCAAGGTATGTCTCGTATTCTGGGTCTGAGAGATCCAGGAAGTATCCCCACAACTGTTTAGTGTTCAACTGGCCCTAAAAAATTATAGTGGAATCCACATAATGTCAACAGTCTTAAAGTCAATTTTTGCTTAAAGCGTGTGGTTTGTTCAATTAATAATGGTACAGGGTTGCTTGTGCGGCTATGTGGTCTTCTTGTATGACAATCGCTTTCTGATCGAAGGTCCTGGGTTTGAGCCTCACTCGGCGCATAGTTGATTCCTTGGAAAAGGCTCTTTACTCACATTCTCTCACGCATACTTAGGTGTAAAATGAGTACCACCTGGTCGTTAACAGCGTTGTTTCTGTCTGAAAAAAATGTTGGTCAGGGACCCCTTGAAAAAAGCTTTGAGCATGTTTAGTGGATATTGCACTATATAAAAGTTCAATTTTTTTTTAATTTTTCAATTTTAAGCTCCAAGTCAACCAATCTTTCAGGTTTGGCAGTTTTGGCTTTATCAGGATTCCACAGTTTGCGATTCACACACATGAGATTTAATGCCTAAATCTGCTATCACAGGTTTGCCGACCAACCTCAACCGTTTTACAAGATTTATCATATTTTTTCTAACAATTATGTTCGAAAATATTTTCTCAAAAAAAAAAAAAAATCATATGTTTCTCCTTTATCAACAAAACAGAATGAATGAAAGAAACCTTACAGACGATTGAGATAATAAATGATAATATCTCACTCGTCTGCTGTGTTTAATTCATCCTGTTTTGTTGATAAAGGGCAAACCCGAAATGTCCACATTATCTATTTTCGTTTATTAAATTGAAGCTTACATTCAAATTCACATTGTTATTTATAACATTTCAGAGAAACTGGATGTGAAGGGTCAATAAACGACTACAAATTTTAATTTGTACACTATAAGAGATCTATGACTGTAAGCATCATACCTTGTAGACAATGACCTCTGAACTCAAACTACAAATGTAGAATCGGGTGTTATTCTTGGGGATTTGATGAGTTGAGAACTTTCGGAGCAAGTAGACCTTTGATGGAGTAGGAGGGTAGAAGTATGTGGGAAAGGAGGTGGGGGGAGGGGTTTAGAGTGGTAAAAAGAATAATATCAAAAGTTTAAAACACCTAAAAAGAAAAACTTGATAAAAAGCGTATTGTTAAATAACCTGTCATCTGCATTTTTTGCCAAATTGGGACCTAAAATTTTCCAAAATTTGCCAAGAAATTTACCAAAAAGACAAAAATTTGCCAAAAATTTGCAGAGGAGAGCTAAGCGTTTCAATAAAAACTAACACGCGATACAGAAAAAAATATAAATATAAAAGACAATTTATTACATTTAAGGAGGCTAGCGTTGTTACAAAGATTTCAAAGGATCATTATCCGTAGAGAAATGTTGCAGCTTTGCCTGGGCCCAAACCAAGGGAAGCTGCTTCCCTTGGTTTGGGCCCAGGCAAAGCTGCAACATTTCTCAAGTTTCGCACTTTTCTTTCTCGTTATTTTGTTTTGGATTCTTTTTTTTCCCAAGAAATTTGCCACGCGATTTGCCAATTTTCCCAAAATTTGCCAAAATTTGCGGATCGCCCTGATATTTGCAGCCGCAAAAAATGCAGATAACAGAATAACTAAAAGAAATGTAGCAATTTGGTATAATCTAAAGTTTGAGACAAAACATTCTCATACAATCATCACTTTTTTTTTTGTTTGTTTGTTTGTTGCTTTAGGTCTCTTCCTACACAATTGAGGTTATATGAGAGACCGCTGAAACAAAAAAAAACAAGCAATCTAACAAAAATAGTACAAATGTCAATCAAAAGCATAACCTAAAGATATCATAAGCTAAATTATAAATAACCAAGAACAAACAGGCAGAGGATTTACAGAAAAAAATATCCCCTGTCAAAAATACAATCACAAACCAAAGAAGCAGGATAGGCTAGTAAAGAGAAGAAGAAACGACATCACTATCGGATCGTACACCCATGCGAACATCATAGGTATATGATTCAAGGGTGATGCTCCCATCCAACCACCCGCAATCATCACTTTAAGAATGCCATTAATAGGGAGTTTGCCAACATATTATTATTTGATTAAGATGAATAATGTAGCGTGACAATGGATAGTATTTGCATTAAAAGTACATTTATTAATTGAAACTCTCATATGTATTAATGTGGACATGTCAAACGAATGTACTAGGATTCTATGACACTTATTAGTATATTAGATATTTCATAATTTGAAACAGCGATGTGTACCGAAAATTGGCAAATTAACAATGAATGTTGTTTATATAACTTTAAATACTGCTGTCAATGCATGAAAGTAACAAAGAACATTTAAAGATTTTTTTTCGTGCCTTTTGGTTTTTAAACTATACAATGTCTGTTTCATTTTTTTGTGTATTGTCTTTTTTTTTCTTCTGAAATTGGCTTGAAGAAAAATTCTTAGATAGAAATATAAAAGGGAACACATCAATGTTAAAACTATTTAAATCTAATTATGTAAATTAACATTTCAACAATGGTGAAAATGTCTTATGAATTTAATAAACAGTGTTACTCTGTCCGTCGGTCACTATAAACCCTCATTGATAATCATTATATAATTTATCATTTTATAGAGATCTACCTGACGCTGGAATTCCTTTTCTTCTACAGAACTGTCCTTGGATGTGACGAAAACCTGGAAGGAAAATAGAGTCTGTCAATATGTGTAGTTTGCAGGCAACAGAGAACAACATACTTAATTATGTTTTTATATATATATATATATATATATATATATATATATATATATATAATATTATATAATATATATAATTATATATATATATTATATTATATATATTTTTATATATATTTTTTTTTTTTTTTTTTTTTTTTTTTTTTTTTTTTTTCTTTTTTTTTTTTTATATCTTTTTAAAATTAAGCCTTCCATTACGACATCATAAGATACTGTCGCCGAGGCATTCCATGAAGAAAACTGATAATCCATGAAACAGGATGTCTGATGTCAACAAGAATCACCCATGTTGTTCAAAGTGAGCAAATTGGGGGTTAATAATCTTGCCCAAGGAAAAAAAGTGAAAGGTCCTGAAGCGGCGCTTGAACCCGGGACCTTCAGGGTCACAGTGCAATGCCTTAACCATGCGGCCACTTTAATAAATATTATATTGTCACAGCCTTGACACTACAAGCATCTCGCATTGGAGAGGAATTCTGATACTCTTCAAAAATTCCCCATGTTAAAAGCTGGAAGTTGAATATCTCCATCTAGTTATATATAAATGTCAGGGTTATACTGAAATATTTACCTGTCTAATCAAAGGCTCTGTGGTTTTGGCAACTTTTCCAATGACAGAAGAGTCAACTGGAACTGTTCTCCATGCAATGACCTGGTACCAAAAGATAACAATATTAATAATAATAATAATAATAATAATAATAATAATAATAATAATAATAATAATAATTAATAATAATAATAATAATAATAACAATAATAACAATAATAACAATAATAATAATAATAATAATAATAATAATAATAATAATAATAAATAATAATAATAATAATAATAATAATAATAATAATAATAATAATGATAATAAAAATAATAATAATAACAATAAATATAAGTAAATAAATAGACAGGCGAAATAAGTTTTTAAAAATGATTGTACATAATTACTCATTTTTGTCTTAACTTTCAGTTCAATTTGTATTTTATAACGTTCTTCTGTATAAAGGTTTACGTATCTATAAACAAGCTTTTGCTTTTGTTTTTTGTTGTTTGTTTTTCAATATCAAGGTCTTGATTAATGTAAAATTCTTTGTATTCTATAAAAGATGAATCTTCGCGATGTCAGATATATGATGGGTTATCAAAACTTGATATAAGATCTTGGACAACGGTGTATAAGGTCAGAAACTCAATGTAAGAGTAAAAGACTGGGTTGTAATTAGTCCTCTCTATCAAGTATAATTTCTGATGTAATGAGGGAAAACAATGCTTGTTTTGGTTGTTTTTGTTTTTGTTTTGTTTTTTGTTTGTTTGTTTTTTGTTTTTTTTTTTTTGTTTTTTTGTTTTTGTTGTTTGTTTTTTTAGTTTGTTTGTTTTTTTTTTGTTTTTTTTTTTTTGTTTTTTTGTTTGTTTTTTTTTTTTTTGGGGGGGGGGGGGTTGTGTGTGTGTGTTTATATATATATATATATATATATATATATATATATATATATATATATATATATATATATATATATATATATATATATATATATATATACACATTTAGTTCGTATGTGTGTTTGTGTGTTTGTTTGTTTTTATTTTGTTTTTTATCCTCAGTTTCATTTAAAGTGTAGATACGTTACAATGCCTTTGGACAACGCCGTTTGGCATGGTTAATTAAGGATAATTTCATGAGGAAAACATAAATAATGAATGCTTTAGAAAATAAGAGAAAGGGGGTTGGTAAATTACAACGTCAATAAATACAGTTGAAATGCAGCTGAAATATAAGTACATTCAGGTATCCAGATAAGTAAATCAAAATAGTTTTGTAAAAATCAAAAACTGGCAAAATTGCCCACCTTTAGAGCAAATTTCTCGGCATTCTCAGTGAAGACGGATTCGGCCTGACCAGCTGTTGACGGGTCCAAAAACAGCAAACCTGTGACGTAATGACCCGGGGCGGGGAGGTCAACCGAAGTCTCCAACTGCCTAGGGAATGAAAAATGTAAAAAGGAACGTTTAATTTAGCATGAGTACCGATACGATGTTAAAAGACTCGTGTATGTGACACTGATTTGTTTTGTTTTAGGTCATTTCAGTGCCAGTAAAAAGGGAGGATGGTGGGGGGGAGGGAAACCAGTATATCAAAAGTTAAAAGCATCAAAGAAAAAGTAAGACAAGGGAGGGGGAGCTGGTTCAAATAGGAAACATAAGATTCCGCATGCAATTCATCAATGTACCTATTTTCACACGACGTCCCATCCAGACGCAAGCAAATGATCCCGCAATGAAGGACACACTCGAATTCTTAGAAAAGACAATGTATTAAAAACTAATAACTAAAGAAGTACATAACAGAGAGATGCTTTACAAAGAAAATAATATCTCTTACGAGCAATTCAATCCAAAACTAAGACAGAGAGCAAAACGGAAAAGGAAAACAGTTATAGGGGATAGAAGACATAAGTGTCTGGGGGGTTTTGCCAAGATGACAGTCATTTAAATCGATCAATATTTGAAGGAGTTTGCTAGCCAAATTATCAAATACAAGTTTGTTTGTTTATCCAGATTATGGCTGGTTACTGGTTAAGGCGTCAGGGAGCCAGACCCGGAATCCAAGGAGCCAGAACGGGGACCTAAGGAACTAGACCCGGGACGTAAAGACCCAGACCCGGGACCCAAAGAGCCAGAACCGGGACCAAAGGAACCAGATCCAGAACCCAAGGAGCCAGACCCGTGACCTAAATAGCCAGACCCGGGACACAAGGAGCCAGACCCGGGACACAAAGAGTCAGACCCAGGCCCCAAGGAACCAGACCCGGGACCTAAAGAGCCAGACCCGAGACCCAAGGAGCCAGACCCAGGACCCAATTGACACGACACCCACTCGATTGCTGCTCTCTTGTCGAAAGCGGCCAGGTCTGTATAATGTAATTCTCCCTTCTGCGTGTCGTTAGATTATTATTATTACTTGCTGACGGGTTTATCACATGGTGTTTTATGGTTGAATATGTGTTTAGACATCTCATTTGAATCTGATCCGCGACTGACTCTTGTAAAAATGAGTATAGATAGTATGCGCTTGTCAAAGAAGCTCACAACATTGCCATCCGGAAGTATAAGGGACCAACACACAAAACTGTGTGTTGCCTTGAACGTTTATAGTCTGATTAATACAGTTTAGTGAGAATTACTCACAAACATGGAAGGCAAAAAACAGTAACAAAGGCCTGAGTGACGTCATCTTCGTGCTATCTATATATCCTGTTGTTGGCCATTATTAATTTAATATTATTATTTTATTTACCATATAATACAATATAAAAGCCTTGTATCAGCAATTTCATGGTAATCCAGGGGCCGTAATTGGGAAGTGCCCTTACACTTTACGTTTGATTAAAATACTTTTGTAATATAACATGCATATTGCTATCTATATCGTTGTAAAGGTTTACTTTATGCATTGCCGATGCCCACCTGGTATAAATATGATTTGCACAGATGCATATCAAACCATTGGGGGGGGGGGGGAGAACTAATCAAATGACGCTTCGAACTACATGAAAGTGTTTTGCTATCAAAACAATGTATCACAGGAAACACGCATCATTCAACGAAAGGTTTTTGCTTACACTCTCGTCATTTTAGATGTGGAGTCAGATAAAGAGAAATATAGATAGATAGATAGATAGATAGATAGATAGATAGATAGATAGATAGATAGATAGATAGATAGATAGATAGATAGACCCAGCTACCCCCCCCCCCCAACCACACACACACATACACCCAAATCACTGCTGGGTGAGCAGAAGAGTCCGAAAAAAATATTGAGTTCACCCGGGATCGATCTTAATCAACCCCCCCCCCCCCCCCCCCCCCCCTTTTTTTTTTTTTTTTTTTTTGTTGTTGAAGCGAATGCTCTACCAACTGAACTATCGGGACGCCCTCATATCATAATGATGTAGCTTTTTTTTTTTTCTTGTCATTCAGATCTCTTGAAAACAAGATACATTATATTGTATGTAAGCTGGCAGATTCGATGCTTTGAAGAATTGAATGCTCATGAAGTTCCATTCCCTGATAAAGTTGGTACTCACTTGAGTTTCTTGGAGTAGAAGTCGTGTGGGATACCAGTCAACACTCCGGCACCGTCTCCAGAGTCGTTGTCACAGCCACAGGCACCGCGATGTTCCATTCTTTCCAACATGGTCTGGGAGTCGCGGAGAACCTGGACAGAAAAAATGGAGATTGAATTGATGCTAGTGGTGGTAGAGGCAGTGATAAAGGTGGTCTGGTGGTGGTGATAAGGTAGTCGTGATAATGATAGTGGTGGTAGTGGTCATATGGTGCTAACGATGGTAAATGGTGATAGTAGTGATAATGATGTTTCGTTCCAACATGGTCTGGGAGTCGCGGAGGACCTGGACAGAAAGAATGGAGATTGAAGTGATGGTGGTGGTGGTAGAGGCAGTGATGAAAGGGGTCTGGTGGTGGTAGAGGCAGTGATGAAAGGGGTCTGGTGGTGGTAGAGGCAGTGATGAAAGGGGTCTGGTGGTGGTAGAGGCAGTGATGAAAGGGGCCTTTGGTGGTAGAGGCAGTGATGAAAGGGGTCTGGTGGTGGTAGAGGCAGTGATAAAGGTGGTCTGGTGGTAGTGATAAGGTAGTCGTGATAATGATAGTGATGGCAGTGGTGATATGGTGCTAATGATGGTAAATGGTGATAGTAGTGATAATGTTTCGTTCCAACATGGTCTGGGAGTCGCAGAGGACCTGGACAGAAAGAATGGAGATGGAAGTGATGGTGGTGGTAGAAGCAGTGATGAAAGGGGTCTCGTGGTAGTAGAGGCAGTGATGAAAGGGGTCTGGTGGTGGTAGAGGCAGTGATGAAAGGGGTCTGATGGTGGTAGAGACAGTGATGAAAGGGGTCTGGTGGTGGTAGAGACAGTGATGAAAGGGGTCTGGTGGTGGTAGAGGCAGTGATAAAGGTGGTCTGGTGGTGGTAGAGGCAGTGATGAAAGGGGTCTGGTGGTGGTAGAGACAGTGATGAAAGGGGTCTGGTGGTGGTAGAGGCAGTGATGAAAGGGGCCTGGTGGTGGTAGAGGCAGTGATGAAAGGGGTCTGGTGGTGGTAGAGGCAGTGATGAAAGGGGTCTGGTGGTGGTAGAGGCAGTGATGAAAGGGGCCTGGTGGAGGTAGAGACAGTGATAAAATGGGTCTGGTGGTGGTGGGAGTGGTTGTGATGAAGGTAGTCGTGATAATGATGCTGGTGATAGTGGTGAAAGTAGTGGTAACGATGGTGGCTTTCGTGGTAATGATGAAGGTGTTGGTGGTGGCAATGGTGGTGATGTTATTATGGGTGGCAATGATGACAGTTGTGGCAGTGATGGTAATGGTAGTTAGTGATGAGAGTATAGGTAATAATGATAATGGTGGTATAGTAGTTACAGTGTTTGTGGTTGACGTGGTAATGATGATGGTGGTAGTGGTAGTGGTGATATGGTGCTAATGATGGTGATGGTGATAGTAGTGATAATTGTGGTGGTAGAAGTTGTAGTGATGGTGGTTATCGTGATAATGATGACGGCGGTGTGGTGTGATGGTGGTGACAGAGGCAGTGAAGCTATTATGGTGGCAATGATAGCGATGGTCATGGTAGTGATAATGATGGTGGTGGCAGCGGTAGTCGTGATTGTTTTGATGGAGAGAAAATGACCATAAGCATAGTTGTCATCATACCACTGTAATCATTATCAGCATCATCAACAACATCATCATCATCAGCAGCAGCAGCGGCAACATGATACCACCAACAGAATCTCTCTCTCTCTCTCTCTCTCTCTCTCCTCTCCTCTCTCTCTCTCTCTCTCTCTCTCTCCTCTCTCTCTCTCTCTCTCTCTCTCTCTCTCTCTCTCTCTCTCTCTCTCTCTCTCTCTCTCTCTCTCGGTATCGATACAAACAAAACCCAATAAGTCAACTAACGACATGCATTACATTCCTGTCAACGCGAACCCGTACTCAGTACTGATTAAGTCCAGTGGCCCATTAATACGTCAAACCAATTGAAAATAATTTGTTTGCTGTCACTAATGGCTTTCATTTCCCCAACACGGTTGTATGTCTCGACAACTCATGAAAAGAAAACAACACATTTTTAAAATATTGGCCCGAATTTAAAATGGCTTACATCTTGTAAAAAATAAACCTCAAGCCCGGGACTTCAAAAGTCCAAAGTTTGAGAGTTTTTGACACAAGATGAGGGTCTTTCTTTTTAATCGATCGACGTTTGAAGGACGAGTTTTCGGGCCAAAATTTTTTTAATGTGTTTTTTCGTAGTGCGTCAGATGTGATATTATTCTATCGTGGGCGTATGTTGCCACCCACCATTATTATAAAACAATAACATAAAAAATAAATGACAACTCATGATGGTTATTGGAAACTTCAAGAAAAGCACGATGTCATATCTGTATAATTTGATGACGCACTTAATTCATGATGCTTTATTTGCCGGTTCAAAACTTTATTTTCTTGGGGTTTTTTAAGAGGGGACTCATTTTTACATTATGCAAACAACAATTCATTTGTTAAAACATATAAATTTGGGAAGGGTGGAGAATGCCAAAAAAACCTTATGAAAACAGAATTAAAACATTTTTTACTTTAAAATGTTGAGATTCGAGTCTCATTTAAAAAAGTACACTGAGAGAAAAAGCATACAATCTTACAAAGGTGAAAAAAGCATACACATGTTATACTGTTTGACGTATAGATAGATAGTTGGCAGCCCTGTTTTTGTCTCTATTTTTTTATATTTTTTTTTATGATTGTTTGTTTTGCTTTTTGTTTTTTGTTTTTTGTTTTTGTTTGTTTCTTTCTTGATTTGCTTTTTCTTTTATTTTTTGGTTGTTTTTTTTTTCTTGTATGTTACTCTCCGCTTTGCTGACACTGATTCGTGCGCAATTTTTCAGATTTTTATTTTATACCTGGTCCTATGCAATTTGTTTGCTTTGGTTTTGTTTTGTTTTTTGTTTGTTGTTTTTTGTTGTTGTTTTGTTGGGTTTTTTTTTTTTTTTTTTTTTTTTTTTTTTTTTTTTTTTTTTTTTTTTCTTCTTTTTGTTTCTTTTTCAATTCCATACACTCAGTGTCCAATGGACTGACTCCTATTGCTATAGATAATTAAGGTAGCCAGTGAGCAGCAGACCTGAAATCATACTCCCACGCCAGAATAACTCCTTAGCCAGGTCTTGAGCCTTTGTTTGTAAAGCGAACAGACGTGGAATTAAAATTTGGACGAGTAGGCGGGAAGAGTGTGGGGGTGGGCTTTTATGGCTATAAATAGAGTAGAATTATTATTGTGCGGCTATGTGGTCTTGTGGTATGGCACTCGCTTTCGGATGAAGGTCCTGGGTTCGAGCCTCGATCGACGCTTAGTTGAGTCCTTGGAAAAGCCTCTTTTCTCACATTTTCTCACCGTACTCGGGTGTAAAATGAGTACCTGTACCTGGCCGGTAACAGCGTTGTCTCTATCCGAAAAAAAATTTTTAATATCGCCTAACAGGCGTTTTGTCTCGTTCTACATGTTAAGTGTTGCTGTTCGCTAGGGACCCTTTGTAAAGCGTTTTGAGCACGTTTAGTGGATATTGCTCTATATAAAAGCTCAATTATTGTATTTTTAACATTGTTTTCCCACCAAGTATCGAGTGAATTTGAATTGGGAAAAAGAGTGACAACATAATATTAGAACTACCAATTTGATGTAAAATCTTGAATGCAAAATAGAGAGGGAGGGAGGGGGCGGGAGCGGGAGAGAGAGAGAGAGAGAGAGAGAGAGAGAGAGAGAGGGAGGGAGGAGAGAGAGAGAGACAGGAACAGACAGAGAGAGAGGGGGGGGGGGGAGGTAGATGATCAAAAATTTATGAAATTCACTATTTCCTGCGGTCGTTCGATTTCTTTTTGATAAGACAATTTTCAAAGAAGAACAGAAGGCAATCCCATGTTTTGTTAGTGTATATATATATATATATATAAAATTCCATGATATTAAAAAGGCGCCACTTAAGGGTAGAATAAAGTGAAAAGGCAAGTTTGTTCTAATTGGTAACAATTACATCCCCAAGTAAATTATACATCTATAATAATATTAACCATAGTAGTTTATAAAATAAAACACTTTGAATTTAAACGAACAAGAGACACCCCCCCCCCCTTTTTTTTTTTTTCTTTTACTTTTTTTGTGCAAAAAGAGAAAAAAATGTCATATGAGACGTCTAATCGCGCCAAAAAACAATTTCAATCGAGCTATTGGTCGAAATTTCATTATTTTTCAGTATGCCTCCACTCACCCTGCCCCCTCCCCCCCCCCCCTCCCTACTCCCCTTCCTCCTACGCCCCTCCTCTTGACTCTTCTAACTTTTCTCTGCCATTTTTCAATGAAGATATAACACACGATAGGGGGGGGGGGGGGGTAATGAGATTAGAAAATAGTTTTTAGTTAGGATTTTCAATTAAAATTGTCGTGTTTGGTGTCAGACAGTGTCAGAGCTATCGCCCCTCTCTCTCTCTCTCTCTCTCTCTCTCTCTCTCTCTCTCTCTCTCTCTCTCTCTCTCTCTCTCTCTCAATCTCACAGTATCTCTTTTGCCTGTCTGTCTCTCTGTGTGTTTGTATATATGCATGCATGAAACCTGCTTGTGCGCGTGTGTGAGAGAGAGAGAGAGAGAGAGAGAGAGAGAGAGAGAGAGAGAGACAGACAGACAGACAGACAGAGAGAGAGAGAGAGAGAGAGAGAGAGAGAGAGAGAGAGAGAGAGAGAGAGAGAAGTAAGCACATCCTTTGAACCCTCCCTTCCCCTCCGCCGACCCATCCCAAGTGCTCAATCAATCATCCCACACACCTCTGTGACACCCTTTAGTTAATTAGTGTCGGAGCAGATATAGGGGTGTCTCCCATTGTATGTCTCATCTGAAACCAGACTCTTCTCAGACTCTCGGGTGCACGCGCAGTGCTTACCATTTCAAATCATTTCCTTCCTTAATTTTAAATGTCTTTCTTTACCTAATCAAACGTGACAAAACTAAACAGGAATATTGTATTGAGTATTAAAATAGTCCTTCGGAGCCATCAGGCCAGTGAAGCCAAAGTTTATCCCGGTTTCTTGAGCACGAAATGGACAATGGCAATCGCTTGCTACCCTTTGGATAGAACGCTAGTCTATCGCAAAGCATTTTCCACAAGATCAAACAGACCCAGCTACCCAATCATGCTGGGTGGACAGTGGGGGGAGGTGTCAGAAAAATATCGACTTCACCCGGGATCAATCTCGGGCCATTTGCGTGTTAAGCGGGTGCTCTACCAACTGAGCTATCAGAAACCCCATCGGACTATCGTGTATCATATCCAGCTTTCCGTCATGTCTTTGATATGTACGGATTTGAGATCCAGTGCTATGATCGACAGCGCAGAGTTGAGTTCTTAGAAAAACTTTCCTTTCTCACATTTCTCACCAGACCACAACAACAAGGCAAGAAGAATCATTGATATGCTGCTGTTTGCTTCACTAACGGGCTTTCTTTTCTTTCTCAAATGATTACAAGTCAAAATAAACAACGATATGCTATCCAAGAATATTCCACAAAGGTCTCCGAGTGGTTGGCAAAATTCAATAAAGAGCCGAATGCTTCCTTCCAGACAGCTAGTTGACAAATCAAGGAAATATTTGCAGCCGAGTTATTTCCACTTGAGGGTTATTAGATGGTCTGGGAGATTGGTTTTTAATAACTGCTTGATCGATGAGTGGTCCCGTAAGTCAGCACCAACCTAACTTAACGGCATTCGTAGTCACTTAGTGTAATTTCAATCAAAGAAAACTGCCAAGATTGATAATGCTGACGCATTATGCGTCAAAACATACGTGTTCTTATTTGCAGGTCTGATAGCGGAACGCAATTTTATGAACTTGATTTAACATTGTTGTACTGGACAATATTTCGCGTTGGTTTTATGTTTGTTTTGTTTTTTAAGGGTTTTAAGTCACTTCAAAACATTAAGGGCATATCAGCGCCAGTAAAAAGGAAGAAAATGGGATAGTAAAAAGTTCTAGAATTACAATTAAAGCACACTTCCAGCCAGGGTATCCGGCCAGGACCAGGACAAAACCAAGTAATCTCATTCCGAGACAAAGACAGAAAGCAAATTGGAAAATAGACAATGTAGGGGGATAGAAGACACAGTACGTGCCTCCCTGTCCATTGTGGGAGGTCAGGAACCCCACTCAGACGTTGGTTGTAGCGTATTTCCATTACAACAATGAGCCCATAATAATCTGGATAATCAGATTTGCAAATAGGTTCACCGAAATAATATATGTTTTAAATTATACAATTATACAATGTTTATGACTGTTTTGTAAAGTCAACATCCATACCAATAAACTGGAACTTTTGTGTGTGGGGGGGGGGGGGGGGGGGGGGGCGGGGTTTAATGCACAGCTTGTCCCAAGGCAATTAAGGCCTTGTTTTAACATTGTTATAATGGTTAATCTTTTTCGTTGCTTTTGAGAGAAAGTGAAAACTTCTGGAATCACGAATGGGCATAGAAAAAAGTAGTTCTTCAGAGCCATTAGGCCATTAGAGCCGGAGTTTATTCCGGTTTCTATAGCGTGAAACAGACAATAGCAATTCCTTGCTATCCTTTTGGTAGGACGCTAGTCCAAAGCACATTCCGCCAGATCTAGTAGATCCAGCTACCCCATCATTGCTGTGTGGACAGGGGGGGGGGGGCAGAAAAAAATCTCGACTGCACCCGGGATCGATCTCGGTCCCTTTTTGCGTGTGAAGCGAGTGCTCTACCAACTGAGCTATCGGGGACCCCATGTGCATAAGGTGCGACAATCGTGAAGCGTACGTTGTTGATTGTAGCATCTAGATGAAATGAAGGTCCTACAGTTCATCAAGTTATGGTAGAATCTCTTCCTTTAGTTATCAAAACTACCGTACTCTGGAGAAAACCCATGTTTAAAAATTTGGCCAGAAAACTCGTCCTTCAAATATCGATCGATTTAAATGACCCTCATCTTGGCAAAAACTCTCAAACCTGGAACTGAAGGACAAATTCGGGAAGTCCCATGCTTGAGAGTTTTGCCAAGATGAGAGTCATTTAAATCGATCGATATTTGAAGGACGAGTTTTCTGGCCGAATTTTTAAATAATATGGTCTTTTTCCAGAGTCCGGCAGTGATGAAATGATTGCTAAGTCCTTTGGACTGACCAGTAAACGTCCACCATCCCCCCCCCCTCCCCTCATCCCCTCCCCATCGATCGGGACTGAGCCAGACTTTAGACGGACTTTCAATCAGACGACACCAAAGCCGAGATTCCATCAGCAACTCATTTCCATGATGACCGTAGTATGATAAAGAAACAATAAACCAATGATGGGGAGGGAGGGGAGTGGAGATCGTGTGCGACAATGCCCTGAGTAATAATAATAATAATAATATAATAATAATAATAATAATAATAATAATAATAATAATAATAATAATAATAATAATAATAACAATAATAATAATAATAATAATAATAATAATAATAATAATAATAACAATAATATAATAATAATAATAATAATAATAATAATAATAATAATATAATAATAATAATAATAATAATAATAATAATAATAATAATAATAATAATAATAATAATAATATAATAATAATAATAATATAATAATAATAATAATAATAATAATATATCAGATTAAATATTGCATCCATTCATTCATTCTTTTTCTTGAGAGAAAAAAGACTTAGGAAGTCTTGGGAGGGGGGGGGGGGGCACTATAAGGTCTCATAATGACACCTATGAAAAGGAATATGATCAAACAGTGGTCGTGACAATAGCTAAAAAGTTAGCGTCCAAGGAAAAGTAGTATTAAACAGATCGTCAAGAGCGATATTGTCATATTATTTCGCTAATCTAGTCTAACATCTCTCACATTTCCCATCCAGACGCTTGCACGGGATCCAAGACAGGGGGGTCACACTTAAATTGTTAAAATAATATTATATGATGACTAATAACACACAAGAGAGATGATTTGTCACATTACAAACATACCATCTCAACGAACAAAAAAAGGAAAAAAAGTTTATTAAAAGATGATGATGATGATGATGATGATGATGATGATGATGATGATGATGATGATGATGATCCCCAGTCTCATGACACCAATGAAAAGGAGTATGATGAAACAGTGATCATGACAGTAGCTAAAAAATAATGTATATGATTGACTAACAACAGTGCAGTGCAGCGCGGCACCTTGAGCTAGGGCGAGGTTACTTGCTCAAGGCCACACAGCCCAGCCCCTGGGGGGGGGGGGGGGGTGATCGAACTCGGTACAAAAAATAGAATAAAAGTAAAGAGCTATAAAATCTAGTTTCCTCAGACAGAAAAGAGACCCAACCAGAGCCAGGACAAAAACCAATTCATTTAATATAAGTATAGGACAAAGTAAACGTACATTAGATAAAAGAGACAGTTGGTGCGAATCGAGGGGAGATCAAGGTCATGGCACTCATTTTTTGCCCCATAAAAACTAAAAACCAACGCTTCACTGGGCACTTCTCAAATATCGGTTATTCAAAAGGAATTTGACGTAAACCAATTCACACGCTATTAAATGAATACGTTGACGTAACAGCAGTTTATTCTTTAATGGTAGCACGTCTGGTCGGTAATCAGAAGTCTGAGGTTCGATCCCCAGTCGAGGATGACGGAGACGGGATTTTTTGAGATGGTTTATTTTCTTGTATTTTTCTTTCTTCTTTGTCTGGCACCTTTCGTAGACACTTTGTTCAGATCTTTATCTTACACCGGTGCCTGCTCCTTAATTTCTTAATTTGATATCCTCTCAATTTTAGTAACAGCATTACAATTTACGAAAAGAAAAAACTCCACATCCCAACAATGTATATATCTCTATCCTGGTTCCGACCCGGTCAATATTTACTGTTCTTACAATCAAATTACTTATCTGGGAACGAGACTAGCCTCTATTCTATCTTCACCAATCTATCGAGCAAAACCTAATTTATAATTTTAATGAAACTGTCCCTGTAGAACTCTTCACAAGACGTGACCTGCCTTGATAGAGCTGAAGGTATCCCGGTATCTCGCACAACCTACGTATACGTATATACAGGCCTGACATCCGAATCCACTTATGGGCCTTTAAAACATTGTTGTAATGGACAATATTTTGCGTCATTTTTTAAGATTCCCATTACAACAATGAGCCCATCATGAATTCGGTTACCAGACCTGCAAATAAGTGCAGCTATGTGGTCTAGTGGTATGACACTCGCTTTCGGATCGGAAGGTCCTGGATTCGAGCCTCGCTCGGCGCATAGTTGAGTCCTTGGAGAAGGCTCTTTACTCACATTCTCTCACCGTACTCAAGCGTAAAATGAGTACCTGACCGTTAACAGCGTTGTCTCTATTCTAAAAAAAATTGTAATATCGCCTAAAAAGGCGTCATGCCCCGTCCTACATGTTAAATGTTGCTGTTGGTAAGGGGTCCCTTGTAAAGCACTTTGAGCACGTTTAGTGGATATTGCTCTATATAAAAGCTCAATTTTTTTAAAGTGCACGTCGCCTACTTTTTCTATTCAACTCACAATTCCATTACATGAAGAGTGACTACAATACAAATTCCAGTACTACTGCACCTGAAAAATGTACGCGAATTTAAATTTTTAACCAGAATACTCGCCCTTCAAATATCGATCGATTGAAATGGCCCTCATCTTATTTTTTTTAAAAAGGAAAAAACTCAAACCTGGGACTTGCAAAATCCCAGGTTTGAGAATGTTTAATTAATTTTATCGATCGATATTTGAAGGACGAGTTTTCTGACCAAAATGTTAAATAAGTGGAAGGGGGGGGGGATTCTTCAAAGCACACAGCAGTATTGCTTGTCGGAATTGTCTATTTGTTGTTGTCATGGTTACACTCACTTAACACCGTATTACCCCTATAACTAATTATAATAAATAGGTCTAAATTGCTTGCAAAGGTAAATAAATGTACATGTGAGTGGAAGTTAATATGTTTGCTAAGATGAGGGTTGTTTTAATTTATTGAGATTTGAAGGATGCATTTTCTGGCCAAAATTATAAATACGACATGTTTTTTTTCTTGATTTTGTTTGTTTGGTTTGTTTTCTGTTGTTGATTTCTTTTTTGTTCTGTTTTTGTTTTTGTTTTTTTTTTTTTGTTTTATGTTTTTTTGTCTTGTTTTTTGTTTCTTTTTTTGTGGGGGGGGGGTGGTTGTTTTTTTTTTTTTTTTTTTGTATGTTGTTGTTTTATTTTTGTTTGCTTGTTTGTTTGTTTGTTTTTATCAGAATAAGGCAGTGTTGATAGTCTGAATTGTCTTTTTGCAATCAGGGCAAACCTTCATGGCAAAGCTCTCAACATACAGAAATTTTCCATTATAAATAATTGTTATAATAGACCCTACTTGCGTTATGCTAAAAGTCTTACAAATGTCCGTGTGGGTGGACGTTAATATTGCAATAAGCATAACGTCGACTAACTGTCATTATTGACCAGTTAACTGTCGTACTCTAATAAGACAAGTATTTCAAAAAATTGGACAGAAAACCCCGCGAAGCCCCATGCCATGTCTGAGAGTTATATTGCCAGGGTGAGGGTCATTTTAATCGATCGATATTTCAATTTAAGGGAAGAGTTTTGTGGCCAAATTTTTAAAGACCTGTTTTTCCAGAGTACGACTGTTAACGGGTAGAACAGAATAATATGTACACAACGTTCCCAATATTCACAACTCCTCTGGGAATCCCTAAAAGGAAAAATCATTATGTGGCCCTTCCAATTCTCTCTCATGGTACCACTGCTAAGATCTGCGCATGCGCATGATGGAAGCCAAGAGATCGGAAGATGGACATCGTCACATCAAATGAGATGGATAGTCAATATGGATCTGTCTAGGTGGATATAAAAGGGCGCTTAAGTTGGCATAAGAACTGGTAAGAAGAGTGGTAGAATTAATGGGGATGATAGATATATAGATGGAAGAATGGAAGGATGGATGGATAGATGGATAGATGAATGGATGGATAGATAGATAGACAGATTGATAGATAGATAGATAGATAGATAGATAGATAGATAGATAGATAGATAGATAGATAGATAGATAGATAGATAGATAGATAGACTGGTAAGTAGATGGGTAGAAAGACAGAAGACACACAGACAGACAGACAGACAGATAGATAGATAGATAGATAGATAGATAGATAGATAGATAGATAGAAAGATAGATAGATAGATAGATAGAAAGATAGAAAGATAGATAGATTGACTGGTAAGTAGATAGGTAGAAATACAGAAGACATACAGACAGAAAGACAGATAGATAAATAGATAGATAGATAGATAGATAGATAGATAGATAGATAGATAGATAGATAGATAGATAGAGTAGTAATAGTATACAGATAGATAGATAGATAGATAGATAGATAGATAGATAGATAGATAGATAGATAGATAGGATAAGATAGATGAGACTTTAAATAGGTGGATAATAATGGAAAGAACATAAAATGGAGGGAATGAAAAACTGTATGTGTGTGTGGACGAAAGTGTGTGTTAGTGTTTGTTTGTGCATGTATTTGTGTGAGTGTTTGTGTTTGTGTATATGTGTGTGCGTGTGTGTGGGTGGGTGTGTGTGTGCTCGTGCATGCGCAAGTGAGTGAGCAAGTGAGTTAAGGGAGATCAGAGAAGACGGAAATAGAAAAGAGAATCCATAATACATACTTAAGGAAAGCAAGAGGCAAAGTAGAAATTGTAGAGACAGGCAGAGAAAAGGAGAGAAGGGAGGTGGTGAATAAGACAGAAATCAGTAAAAGAGGGAGAAACATACAGAGGTGAAAGCGTGTAGAGCATACGTATGTGGAAGTTTGTGATGAACTGAGATAAAAGATGCAGAAAGAGTGAGAGAACGCAAACGCGAGAGGAAGAGCAGGTGATAATATAAAAGAGTCGAAAAAGGGAAAAGTGAGAGAAAGTGGGGAGGGAGAAAAATGTGAAGAAGTGAGAAAGAGAGACAGAAAAGGTGAAGTAAAAGAAAGAAATATATATATTATTTTAATATTTACCACAATGTTTGAGTCAGTCTACATCGATGTTTCAGGCCTAATCAGCCATCGTCAGGACTGTGTTACATGAGTTTGGTTTGTTGACTGTTGTTGTTTGTTGAAGTGGTTCCGGTTTGTAGTTGATTAATAAGAACTTCCGGCGATGTGGACATGTATTGTACATCTCATTTTTCGTGTCGAGTGTGGCTTCATGAGGGTGTTTGATTATAGTATATTTCTCTTCCAGGCATAAGTTACATTGTTTTGATGTTGGTGTGTATCCTGTTGCTTTAGATAAAATTTTCCATGAAATGCTGTGGTCTAGTTTGTTGTCTTTTAATTTCCAAATATGTTCGCTGAGTTTTGTGGGAGTTGTTTTGTTAGTGTTTCTTAATGTTGAGGTGTGGAGGTTGTATCTTGTTTTGAAATTATTTTCCGTTAGTCCTACATATTTTTCTTGCTTGTTTGTTTTAGTTTCGGTGACTGTGGCTTGGTAAATAAAACTTGATTCTAAACATTGTTTGTTTAGCGGGCAATGTTCCTTATTTCTGCAGAGAGAGAGAGAGAGAGAAAGAGAGAGAGAGAGAGAGAGAGAGAGAGAGAGAGAGAGAGAGATCTCCATCAATGAACTGCTTCTGAGTTTTAGATGGATCATTTCCATTTCCTGCAGTAGACATAAATCCGCCGTTCGATAAATCGCCCATTGAAACATTGCCATCGATCCGAAAACAATTGAACGCGACACTATAGATATTAGATTGTGTAGACATCCGCTAGCTTTGCTGACAAATAAACAAACTCTCAAATTGACGGGAAACATTAGGTGGGGTGTGTGTGTGGGGGGGGGGGGGAGGGTGTTGTGGAGGAGGTAGAGGATTCAGGGAAATATGAGGAAGGACAGAAATTGTGTGTGTGGGGGGGGGGGGGGGGGGTGGTCAAAACGTCAGAGGGAGAAAGCATTACTTATAATCACAACAATGATGACGACGATAATAATACTAATAATGATGAAGATACTGCTGCTGCTGCTGATGATGATGATGATGATGATGATGATGATGATGAATAACAATAAATATAATAATAATAACATCAACATAATTAATAATAATAATAAATAATAATAATAATAATAATAATAATAATAATAATAATAATAATAATAATAATAATAATAATAATAATAATAATAATAATAATAATAATAATAATATATTATAATAATAATAATAATAATAAATCAAACATAATAATAATAATAATAATAATAATAATCTATCATCATCATCATCATCATCATCATCATCATCATCATCATCATCATCATCATCATTCATTATTATTTTATTATTATTATTATTATTATTATTATTATTATTATTTTATTATTATTATTATTATTATTATTATTATTAATTATTATTATTATCATTATTATTATTATATATGAAATAAGAGTGGGTGGATGAGAGGGATAACCTGAGAGTGGCGGGGTGGGGGTGGGGGGGGGGGGAGTAGAGAGAAGGATAATAGAATTAGAAAGGAGAAAAATAAAACCCTCTGTACTGTACGTGCCGCCGGGGTCTTGATGGCCAGAGTTGCCCTTCTAAATAATCTAGTTGATCAGATTATCTCGTCAATGATTCCTTAGTGTACCAATCCCTTGAGAGAAGTCTGAGCCCCGATCAATGAAGGCAATGGGCCACTGAACTTGGATCACGAGATTCATGATGATGGATGGTGGTAATGAGACAATATTATACAACCATCAAAACGTTAAAGCATTACATGGAATGAAGTGAGTAGAACTGTACCGGAAATAAAAGTTTTGCGGCGACGGGGGTTCGAACCCACAACCCTACTGTCACGACAACTCCGCTTGACCGCGAGACAATATGAAGGCAATGGCTACTTGGATCACGAGATTCATGATGATGGATGGTGGTAATGATAATAATATTAAACAACCACCAAAACGTTAAAACATTACATGGAATCAAGTGAGTAGTATTGCTCAGACGTAACTTGATAGTTAAAATTGTATGTACAGATAGTGTGCGCTTGGTTAAGAAGCTCACAAACATTGCCATCCGGAAGTATAACGGACCAACTCACAAAACGATGTGCATCTAACCTTGAACGTTTATAATCGATACTGTTTAGTGAGAATTACTCATAAATTATGGATGGCAAAAAAAAAAATAACAAAGACCTGAGTGACGTCAACTTCGTTTTATCTTTTTCTAGCTAGATCAACACTTGGGGAGTGACAAACTTTGCTGGAGATGCAACGAAAGATAATCTTGTTTTAAACAACTTACAATAATTGTATCTTTCTAAAACTAGAGCCTTTGGCCTTTGAGCGGCTATGTGGTCTCGTGGTATGACACTCGCTTTCGAATCGGAAAGCCCTGGGTTCGAGCCTCGCTCGGCGCATAGTTAAGTCCTTGGAAAAGACTCTTTACTTACATTCTCTCACCTTACTCAGGTGTAGAATGAGTACCCGGCTGTCAACAGCCAAAAAAAATTTGTAATATCTCCTAACATGTCTCGTTTTACATTTTACATGTTGCTATTGGTCAGTTACTCTTAGTAAACCTCTTTGAGCACGTATAGTGGATATAAAAGCTCAAGGTTTTTGGAATAATTTTTTAACTCCTGAAGTCTCAAACGTTGTCATTCTAACCATTTTTACTATAAATTCGATTACAGGAACTGTTTTTCACTCCGCCCTAATACCGTTTCAAGATGGTGAATCACAATTAATCAACTTCTATATTTGGACAGTTCTGCCACTAGGCCTAGGCTAAATCGATCACGTTTTAAGCCACATATCCGTGGCTGGGAGATTACAAGAAGAAAAGAAAATATCATGTTCTTTAAGAAATCAATTAATCAAGGAACTGGCAAAGATGATTAAAATTTGTAATAAATTGTTGTTTGGACAACAGCCTATTTAATTAACGCATTTTTAAAAAATTATTGGGGGGAGGGGGGTGGGTTATGGGTATTTCTTTTGTTTCGCTTCGTTTTGTTATGTTTGGTTTGGTATTGTTTTGTTTCGTTTTTGATTTGTTTGTTTGTTTCTTTGCTTGCTTGCTTTGTTGGGTTTTTTGTTTTGTTTTGTTTTGGGTTTGTTTTTTTTGGGGGGGGGGAGTTTTGGGGGGTCTTTTTGGGTTTGTTTGTTGTTTTGTTTTTGTTTTTTTGTTGTTTTTTTTTGTTGTTGTTATTGTTTTTGATGTTGTTTTTTGTTTTGCTTTTTTTTCTGGGAGGGAAGTTGTTGCTTTGTTTTTTTGGGGGCATTTTGCTTGTTTTTGTATTTGTTTTTATATCATTATCATTTTGGGTTCTCTTGTTGTACGAGGACATTTTTATTGAGTTTCAATAGTTAGTCGCTATCCCTTTTTATTTTGGTCTATTCCGCACAAATGTATTTACGACTGACCAGGTTCCTATTTCGAACTGACAAATTATTTTCATGCATGGATATTCACCCTGCTGAAACCGGTAGAAAGACCGGCTCCATGGGCCTAGTGGCTCGAAATGTAAAGAAGTATCCTATATGACCCCAAATGGCGCTTGCCGCTATTGTTTAAAAAGCTAAATTAAATTCCAAGATTGAATAATGGAGTCACAACCAGGCTGTGATATAAACACTTAACCGGTCACCCCCCCCCCCCCCCCCTGTCATTTCAACCCGAAAAGGCAATATTTCTTCAGCCAGGAAAGATCGCAGGACCTGTCATCTCCCATTCACAATAATATACGATTCTTAGAAACTTGCCTTTTGAAATTCCGGACGTGTTCCCAACAACTGCACGAGCTTGCGAGTGCGCGTTGAGAACAAAGTTCGAATTCCAAAACGCAAGATGTAAGAAATCTTTTATTCTACCCCTCAATCGATTCATATTTCGTCATCTTTGAATAAAAGATGTCCTCAAAAACATTTAAATGATACTTCTTTCTAAAGAATCTGATTTTTTGTGAAATTTACGCTTGATAATCCGACGTCACAAATTATTATTGTCAACATGATATCATTACGCGTTCTCGTATTTAGGGAGAGGAGTGGAACAATTACAGATGTCTTCCACGGGATCGATCAACGTTCCTGTCTTCGTTCGGACTCCCAGAATTCCATATTTATTGTTGTCACCAGCCAGTCCATGACAGTGGGGTTGCCCTGACTGCTTTCTTTTGGAAATGCATTAGAATATATAAGACACTCATTCCATATTATATGGACAAAGATATGAAATCGTCCATTGTAAAGCGGTCAGTGTTTTAATTGGGGTAGGGGGGGGGGCGGTTGTGGTATCTATGTGGAGGGTTGTTTGTTTTAGTTTTGTTTGTCTGGGGTTTTTTGGGGGGTTGTTTTTGTTCGTTTGTTTTGTTGTTGTTTTTTGTTTTGTTTTATTTTTTTTGTTTTTTTTTTTTTTTCGGGGGGGGGGGGGGTGTATTTTTACAGTTTGTATTTTTTAAAATTTGCCTTACCAACGCCATCCTTTCATCTCTCATAATTTGTCTTTAGTCTTTCATTCACCGTGTCTTGTTCACAAGGAGAAACCCGAAACGTCCACACCATCTTCCTCCGTAAACTAAATCAAATAAAAAGCTTCCATTCTACCACTGTTATTTACTTATTTATTTATTTATTTGAGTTTCAAGGGGCAAATTTGTTTGTATTACTATCCCATGCAAAGCTCGACCCTCTCCACTATGCATTCGTCCATCGCCTCCTTCGGGTTTTTGAGATTATCGATTTTCATCTTTAAAATAAGGATGTTGTTTAAAAAGTCACATTCTGTTCCCAAAACAAATATTTACCCTAGAGGAATGAGATCCCTGTTTCTGGCCCATTAATTGGCTCAGAATACTGCCGCTATACAAAAGCAGAATAACTATCAATTTTGTTGGGGGGGGGGGGGGGGTTTCTGCGTGGTGTCTTTAAAAATCCACAAAAATAATTTCCGTCTACTGCTGAATTGAATTTGATATTACGTATTGCGAAATAAAAATCGTTAAGCCGTATGATTAAATGAATTGGCAATGCCAGTCCGTTTGTTGTACGTTGGTCTTTTGAAGTTACATGACGATTTTAACTCACTCAATCTTAGATATTTTTACTACTTTTCAAAATTGGAAAAAAAAAACAAAAATGAGCGTGTACATAGATAGTTTTATTCAACTATCATTAACATTAGCTTTGATACTATGCCTATAATTTGTCTCATAAAAATGTAATAAATAGGCATGGGGTAAATTATGTAACCAAGGTAAACTACGGATATAGTCGGTTAGTGTTGAGTGAGATAATAGAAGGAGGAATAACAGATGATGAACGCATAGAGGGAGTTGATGGACCATAATATGGACAAGGTTCATTGGTAGTTTCTTTCAATATAACAAAGGATTGAAAGAATAGTTTAAACAAAAGCTCAGCGCATAGTTGAGTCCTTGGAACGTGCTCTTTACAATCTCTCGCCGTACTCGGGTGAAAAATGAATACTTGGCCGTAACGGGTTGTTTCTATCGAAAAGAATTATAATATCGCCTAACAGGCGTCGTCATGTCTCGTTCCACATACTACAAGTTACTATTAGTCGGGGACCCTTTGTAGAGCGTTTTGAGCCGGTTTAGTGGATATTGCTCTATATGAAGGCTCAAGTTTTGTTTTGTTTTGATTTGCTTTGGTTTTGTTTGTTTGTTTGTTTTTTCGTTGTTGTTTTTGTTTTTTGTTTTGTTTTTGTTTGTTTTGTTGTTTTCTTTTCTTTTTGTTTTTTTTTGGGGGGGGGGGGGGTATGGGTTTTTTGGGGGTTTCTTCGTCTTTTATTTATTTATTTTTTAGATTCCAGTGACAATATTTCACGGTGAAGCACCCTAACTGATCTCAATCGCGTGTTTGAACTAAAATTGAATGTAAACTTATTGTGGTTGTTTGCACTTACAGCGGAGGAGTAGATACATCGTAGACAATCTCCTGAACTCCTAATAATTGTACGTCAGGCAGAATTCCTCTCTGGTTTTCTGTGCCATCCAATAGTGGATATATTGCTCTGTATAAAAGCTCACGTTTGCAGGATAAATAAATAACTGGCAGTTTTACGTAGGCTTTCACGAAAGGCTTAAACTTCAAAAGAGTGAGAGAGACGGGAAAAGAAAAGAATTTAATCACTTTCGAGTTGTTTATAAACGGTAACATCCAAAAATCGATTGGTATCGGGGTTTTTTAATATTATGTGAAAATAGAAACAAATCTTGCGGATTATGCAATATTATTCCATCTCGCTGCTGGGCAAAGTGCGAGGTACTCGTATTTAGTCCGTTCTCCAGTATCGACCAAGGCAAATCCATATTGAAGTCATACTTTATTCCGGCGTACCTCAGGAAAACTCGTAGTTAAAATTTTGGCCAGAAAACTCGTCCTTCAAATATCTATCGATTACAATGACCCGCATCCTGGCAAAAACTCCCAAACCTGGGACTTCGCGAAGTCCCAGGTTTGAGAGTGTTTTGTCAAGATTAGGGTCATTTTAACTGCTAGATATTTTCTAGCCTAAATTCTAATTACGCGTTTGTTTGTTTATCAGAGTACGGCAATATTACAAAATACTCGCTGGATTCAAGCATGCTCTGGGGAGAAGCCAAAAAGTGTGCAAGTATCCGAGTGTGCCAAAATCCGATGCTCATAAGAGGTAATAATAATGTAATTTTTTTTATATAGCGCCTGCCCCATACAATTATAGCTCTAGGCTCACAATATACACGGCATGCAATATATATCATTTAAAAAAAAAAAAAAAATAACGGCTAATATAGATAAAATTAGGGCACCCAGCTCTAGAGAGTGCTGGAATACAGTGAGTAATATACGATTCTTACACTCTTGGCGTTTGGACTTTCGTACGTGTCCCAACCGAGCTTGCAAGTGCGCGTTGGGAACAAAGTTCGAATTCCAAAACGCAAGAGTGTAAGAAATCATTTATTCTACCCCTCAATCAATTCGATTTTGTCATCTGTGAATAAGAGACAGTCAAAAACACTTAAATAAGATTTCTTTTTAAAGAATCACAGTTTTAGTGAAATTTAACGATTTATAAACTGACGTTACAAACTATTATTGAAAACAGGATATCATTACGCGTTACTATTTAGGGCAGAGGGGTGTAATAACACAACTTCAAAGTTTGGTGAAATCAAAATAAAATAGACTTGCATTCATCTTATTCCTTATTCTCACCAGGTGATTGGAATGCGTAAAGAAAGGGATTGATGAAATGACAAAACAAACGAAAAAAAAAAAAGAAAAAAAACAACAAAAACACCAAGTTTGGACCTTTCAGGATATGCAAGTCCTCGAGGTCCCAGGTTTGAGAGTGTTTTGTCAAGATAAGGGTCATTGTAATTTCTAGGTATTTGAAGGTATTTAATAATGTAATTTTGTCTCTTGAGTCTATTGCAAGGGAAGACTGGAATAACCAGGCGAGGTGACTTGCTCAAGGCCACTCAGCGCAGCGGCGGGTGATCAAACTTTGTACCATTCGGGTACGAATCAAAGACCGTACAGCTTGGGCCGCGCTGCCCCCACAATATAAATCATTTTTTTTTAAATAAATAACGACTAATACAGATAGAATTCTGACACTCAGCTCTAGAGCGTGCTGGAACCCAGCGAGTAATACAACTTGAAAATCTGGTGAAATCAAAATAAAATAGACTTGCATTCATCTTATTCCTTATTCCCACCAGGTGATTGGAATGCCTAAAGAAAGGATGAAATGAAATGACAAAACAAACGGGGGGAAAAAACCCGAAAAGAAAACACCAAGTTTGGACCTTTCAGGATATGAAAGTCGCCTAGGGATTTAAACAATGGGTGAAACGAAGGAAAGCAGTTAAATTAACTAGTGTATTGATTTATTTATCCTCGACTCTATTATTGATCAGTAAGCGTTAAATCAAAATATAAAAAATAACTTGAGATTTTGTATAGCGCAATATCCACTAAACGTGTTCAAAGCACTTTACAAGGGGTCCCTGATCAACAGGCGTGTAATATGTAGAACAAGACATGACGCCTGTTGGGCGATATTAATTTTTTTTTCGGACAGAGACAACGCTGTTAACGACCAGGTACTCATTTTAACACCTGAGTACGGTGAGAGAATGTGAGTATAGAGCATTTTCCAAGGACTCAACTATGCGCCGAGCAAGGCTCGGACCCAGGACCTTCCGATACGAAAGCGAGTGTCATACCACAAGACCACATATAGCCGCACTCGAAAGAGAAAAATAAATGATAACTCCAACTCCTCCTATACCCCCCCCCCCCCCTTTTCCCTTTCCAAAAAATAGCTGTTGCTGCTGCTTCTGTTGTACCTCTTCCTCCTCCTCAACCTCCACCTCCTCTTCCTCCACCTCCTCCTATTCTCCTACTTCCAGTAGTTAAACAAATGGAGGGTAAGTATCCGGGAGGAATGATGGAGTAAACAAAGATAAAACAAGGAGAGAAATAATATAGTTATGTTAAAAAATACAACTCACCCTGTGCGATTTGATGCCATCGATGTTGACGACGAAACCGACCCCACAGGCGTCTGACTCGCGCCTGGGATCGTAGAGGCCCTGAGGCCCTGGAAGGCCCGGGAATGCATACGAGGCCTTGTCGGAATGCACTGCGGGCATGGTTGACGTCTATTGAGTCTTCTTGAGTTGTAAGCAGGTGTCTGGAAGTTTATTCTCGCTTGGTGAATCAAAATATAAACCTGAGAACAAAGTAAACAAACAAAATATATTTTAAACCACATTAATTGGAGGCTTTTGTCGATGATGATAGCGTCAACAGTGAAACCCCGTGAAACCGCCATTTTCATGACCAGAACTTACTTGGGACCGATTGATTCAAAACGCCATCCGAGACTGAAAGTACAGAGGCAAGAAACTTCGAGAGTGACAACAGGGTTTTAACAGAAGACGATGCGTATCTAAGTCAGGCTATGTCAAATCGATAAACATCATCTCATAATATGTTTATTTCATAACATAAATTCAGTGGGGGGGGGGGGTGAATTCTCATTCAACTCTCTTTAAACGACGATGAGAGATTCTGTGGGGGGCTGCTTTAAGCCGACGATAAACTTTGAAGCTTAAGCATACAATCAATACTCAAATGCACTGTTTACCGACCCGACTTGACATTGCATACGCATGGACCTCCTAAGTTTATTGTCTCCTTATTATCATTTTAGTCTCGAATGCCATTATATCGTCATGATTCCATGCATAAAATTGAACATTAACTCTCTCCTTACCAACTTTAGGAAAATCGTCACATTCGTTTCGATTCAATGAGCATTTTTCTTACTCTGATTTCTTCTGTGCATTATAAAATTTGAAGAAAAATATCTTTGCGATAGCTATAAGAATGTAAAGGATATTCACAAATCTCGTCTTTTGAACAAATTGAGTCTAAACATCAATTTTCGGGTTGGGCAAGATAGAGATTTTGAGAAGAATCCTGAAAATAGTCGATAAGGAAAGAGTTAAGCTTTACTAAAGTTCAATCAAAATAAATGCCTTCTTTGAGGAGACTGAGTCTTGTCTCTTAGACTTCAAACAAACATCTTTATTTTGAACATATCTAATTTGACTTTAAACTGAATTTTCTTTATCTTGTTCATTCCGACAAAATATTGGATTGACGCAATAGCAGGTCAAAATAAACGGTATACAAAAATAAGCGACAGAAGAAGTAAATTAATGGTATAATTGTACAATCCAGACTATCCATCAAGATGGTAAAAAGCGAGATTTGCAGCATAATAGGGTTCGATAAAACGGGGTTTCATTGTATGACACAAAAAGCAGCATTCGACTAGCTATATTAATATTATATTATCACATTGTAAAAACGGCCATCGATCTAAAGATACGATGCCAAAAGTGGATTATTTACATTGTAAAGATTACGGTCTATTTTTAAAACGATCGAATCGAGGTTTGAAGTTTACGTGGAGCGAGGTGACATAATAAGTATGGTTGAGTTTGATAAAATCCTTTTTAAGTAATCATTGAAATGTTATAACAGGAGAGCGATTTTGTTAAGAGCTTCAAAAGAGTAAATAAACATGGCCTTGATTAACTATAATATTTATTTATCATTTATTTCTTTCGTTCAATCGTTTTTAACACTTACATAGCCGGAGTTATCTGTCGTGCTCTGAACAAACGCGTATTTAAAAATTTGGCCAGAAAACTCGTCCTTCAAATGCCGGTCCATTTGATAAATTACCCTCATCTTGGCAAAAACTCACAAACCTGGGACTGCGCGAGGTCCCAGGTTTGAGACTTTTTCCAAGATATGGGTCATTTTATCTCGCTCCTCTTTATGTGAAGCGACTGTTCTATCAGCCATACTATGTCATAAAATACATCTAAATTTTCAAAAATGTTAAGAAACGTGAGACTTTGGATTTTTGAATTTAACGCTACCATATATATTTTCATTAATACTATATATCGAATGAAGTTGACGTCAGACGGTTTTTGCTAGTTTTTTGCCATCCACGTTTATGAGTAATTCTCACTTCACAGTTTTATCCTGGGGGGGGGGGGGGGAGGGGGGGTTGAGCTCTACCGTCCCGATGCATATCATCCACAGTGCCTGAATCTCTAATATCCAAGACCAAATATTTGCTCTATACACATTTATGTGTGGGATGATTCAACCATGAACACATTACTATCATTGTATGCGTTTGCAATTTGTTACCCCCCCCACCCCCCCTCCCTTTTCAAAGCGGTATTGTGTTATTTGTTTGTTTTTAAGGGTTTTAAGGCGCTTACATATCAGCGCCAGGAAGAAAGTAAAAAGGAAGAAAATGGGATAGTAAAATGTCCTAGAATTACCATAAAACCACTCAAGACAAAGGTAAGACAAAGGGGAATTGGTTCAAATAGGGAACATGTAGATTCCAAGAGCACACCATCTGTGAACTTAGTTTGAGATCACATAATTGTGTATCATTTTGACACAAGCACAGGTCCCCACTAAGAGGAACACATTCAAAATGTTTACAAATCATAATACATATGAACAACAGTGAGATAATTTACAAGACAAAAAATACCATCTCTCAAAACTTATACATTTGACTGTCTCCCTTCCAGAGAGCATGCGAGTAAAAAACCTTCTTCCAAGGACTGAACAATATTCAGAGCGGGACTCGAACCCAGGACCTTCAGATCTGAAGACGAGTGTCATACCGCAAGACCGCATAAACTGTTGTTCCCCCTCCGCTTAAAATAAATTGATGTGCTGCTTTGTGTTCTTGTGGTATGACACTCGCCTTCGGATTGGAAGGTCCAGGGTTCGAGTCCCACTGTGAGCGGCGCATAGTGTTGAGCCCTTGGAAAAGGCTCTTTACTCACGTTCTTTCACCCTATTCAGGTGTAAAATGAGTACCTGACCCTTAAGCGCTGTCTCTGTCCGAAAAAAAAAGTGATATCGCCTAATAGGCGTCATGCCTCGTCCTACGTGTTAAATGTTTCTGTACGCTATGGATCCATTTTAAAGCGTTTTGAACACATTTAGTGGATATTGCGTTATCTACATAAAAGCTCAAGTTTTTTATGTGTTTTTGTTGGGGGTTTTTGTTTGTTTGTTTTTTTTGAGTGGTTTTTTTTTTTTGTTCGTTTGTTTTGTTTTTTGTTTGTTTGTTTTTTATTTTTGTTTTGTTGTTTGTTTGCTTTTTAATGGAGGGTGTCACCCAGGGACGTTGATAATGTCGTATCAACATAGTTATAATACTTTGTTGTAAGAAACGTAGAGTTAAAATGCCACAGATCTGGGCCTCAGCTCGAATACTGCACTCCAAATGTTAGTTAGCATTTCAAGATACGTTTGCTGCTTTGATTATCTATAATCTGGTGAACATAATAAGTACGTTTCCATGTGACAATCATAACGTTGTCTGAAATAGATGTTACATTTAGAAAGTTCTATTTAAATAGCTGATGAGCCTAATGTTGCAACATGTGTATGCGATATCTAAGCGTTAAAATAATACTAGGTAATTTGACAGATTTGAAAAACTGAATTTCGTCCAAAATAAATAGGGGTGATAATTAGTAGTAGTTTGCTTGTTTGGTTGGTTGGTTTTTGTTCTGTTGTTGTTTTTGTTTTGTTTTGTTTGTTTTTTTTTGTGTTTGTGTTTGTTTTGTTTTGGTTTTTTTTCTGGGGTGGGGGGGGGGGAGGGGGGTTTGTTGGGATTTTTTTGTTGAGTTTTTATTTTGTGTTTCTTTTTTGTTCGTATTTTGGGGGTTTTTTTGGGGGGTTGTTGTTGTTGTTGTGTTTTGTTTTGTTTGTTTTGTTGTTTTTTTTTTTTGTTTTTGGGGGAATTTTTGTTGGGGGTTGTTTGTTTGTTTTTTTTTTTTGGGGGGGGGGGTTGTTTTTTGCAGGTGTCTTTTATCCTAGTTTTCTTTTTGTACTCTTTCATTTTTCTTTCTTTATTCCTGAAGCCTTTTTTTTTCTTTTTCTTTTTTTTTCTTTTTTTTTTTGGGGGGGGGGGGGGGGCAAAGGTAATGACCGCCAAAGCGAATTATTTTCTTATTTTCTAGCCAGGAACAAACACATCAAAAGTCTATTGATCTGGAATATTGGTTTTCAAGCGTGATAATTTATCCTACGCAATATTGTTCAGCGATAAAATCAGAATTTACCGTGGAGGAGGTTATATAACACTTATCTCAGAATTTCTTTGACTCGGGGCATTGCCCCGTAATAACAGTTAAAGGCAGGACTTCTCGAGTCTATTTCAGTTATATTGAATTTGGTGCCAAATTTCTCGTTTGCAAGAGAGGGAGAGGGAGAGAAAGAGAGAGAGAGAGAGAGAGAGAGAGAGGGGGGGGGAGGGAGAGAAAGAGAGACAGACAGAGAGAGAGACAGAGAGAGAGAGAGAGGCGTGGGGGGGGGGGGGGTTGAGGGTGAGTCCCGATAATAATAATAATAATAATATAATAATAATAATAATAATAATAATAATAATAATAATAATAATAATAATAATAATAATAATAATAATAATAATAATAATAATAATAATAATAATATTTTTAAAATGGCATTTATATAGCGCTTTACCCCGTTTTCACAGGCTCTAAGAGCTTTACAGTGATATGTTGTTTTTGTTTTTAAGGGTTTTACGGCGCTTGCAACACATTTAGGTCATATCAGCGTCAGTAAAAATGAAGAAAATTGGATAGTCAAAAGTTCTAGAATTACAATTAAAGCACCCAAGAAAAAGTAAGACAAAGGGGAACTGAGAACAAATAGGGATCAGATGTAGATTCCAAGAGCATACCACCAATGTACTTAGTTTGAAATCACCTACAAGTCTCATCCAGACACAAGCACAAAATCCAACAAAGAGGAACACACTCAAATGCTTACATTATACATTCAAAATAAAAATAATAATACATAACAGAGAGATGATTTACAAGGAAAAAAATATCATCTCCCAAAACAATAACTATGCATTTGACTGTTTCCCTCCCAGCTAGGATTCCGGCCAGTGCCGGGACAAAACCAAGTAATCTCATTCCGAGACAAAGACAGAAAGCATGTTGGAAAACAGACATAAGGGGATAGAAGACACAGTATGTACCTCCCTGCCCGCTATGGGAGGTCAGGATCCCCACCCAGTTACAGTGATATGAAACAAAACATAATACAGTAAGACGAGTGTTGATGGAAAAGTGATACGAATTCAATTTAACAACAAAACATGATAATAGTATTGCAACGTATGACGTAATAAGATAATAATTTAAGCGAGATTTGAACACGAGGGGCAGAAAATTGAAAAGATTGTTCACCTATTTTACGCAAGGTCTTAGGTTAGAGAATGTGATAGCTGGCTGAGTTAGTAGAGCACTCGTTTCACACGACTAAGATCGATCCCGGGAGCAATAAAAAATAAAATTCTGACACCCCTCCCTCCCTGTCCAGACAGCAGTGATTGGGTAGTTAGTTCTGTTATATCTGGAAGGAAGTACTTTGCGATAGACTAGCGTTCTATTCAAAGGATATCAAACAATTGCGGCTATGTAGTCTTGTGTTATGACACTCGCTTTCGGACCGGAAGGTTTGAGCCTCGCTCGGAGGATAGTTGAGAGCTTGGAAAAGGTATTTTACTCACATTCTCTCACCGTACTCAGGAGTAAAATGAGTACCTGATTAACAGCGTTGTCTCCGTCGGAAAAAAAATTGTAATATCGCCTTCCGACCTTCTGTATCAAGACTTAAAACCTAAAAACTACCAAGATTTTTATACAGATAGGACGAACTGAATAATTCTCTGTCGTCGCTCCGTTTATTAGTAAGGTATTTGTGTTTTCATTGTTATTTGTTATTGGCTGAAGAAGGGTTTTGAGTCCGAAACGCTCCGTGTTTGGTATTTTGATCTTTTTGGAGCTTTTATTTTCATTATCGTTTACTACTTTTTACAGTCCACAGCTTCTAGCAGATTTGTAGTCCTTCAGAGTTATTAGGCCGGAACCGGAGTTTATCCCGGTTTCTATAGAGTG
>NC_088362.1:56993397-56998397 GCF_034508935.2 Berghia stephanieae
TTGTTATAATGAATGAAATTGACCTCACTCGACTTTTTGTTTATTTGTTTGTTTGTTTTTTTATTATATATTAGACTGCCAGTTGGGTGATTAGTTTTCATTTGTTCATCATAATACACATATTTAAGGTTACCATGTAAGAAGTACTTGGAGAAATCAAGTGGTATGACACTCGCTTTCGGATCGGAAGATCCTGGGTTCGAGCCTCGCTCGGCGCATAGTTGAGTCCTTGGAAAAGACTCTTTACTCACATTCTCTCACCGTACTCAGGTGTAAAATGAGTGCCTGGCTGCTAACAGCGTTGTCTCTGTCGGAAAAAAAATTGCAATATCGCCTAACAGGTGTCATGTCCCGTTCTACATGTTTCGTGTTGCTCTTGGTCAGGGACCCCTTGTAAATCGCTTTGAGCACGTTTAGTGGTTATGGCGCTATGTAAATGCTCAATTTAGTTTAATTTAAAATGCTGTGAGCTGAATTGATGGTTCCTCTGTGACCTCTTGTTGCTATGCCTGTCAAGCTATTGACATGGATGCCTTTTTAACTATTATCTTATAGTATGAGCCTTCAGTTCTTCTTCAATCAATATACAGTGTATGCACTTTTGGAAAGTACGTCAGTTATCGTATATTTTATTAAAATAGCTAGTCGAATAAACATAATTTAACATGTTTTATTTTTGACTCGAAAATTTAAAACCAAGTATATTTTGGCCCTGAAATCAACCTCTGACCGTGAACCAAAGACCCATAACCATCTTAAGTGCTTGCCTATCACCCGAAGTAAACAACCCACAGATCCTGAATATCACTTATAATTTTAAAACAGAATATTGAAAACAATGCATCGTTCTTCAGGTTTTGCGATGCAATTCCTTTATCAGTGTGTCAAATTATTGTGAGAAATACTCGCTAACTGGGCCTGACCTATTTATGTGTTTGACATGTACTTTGGGTATCTCAGGCCTTTCTTTTCATACAGGAAATAAATAGTCAAGGGGACGAAACGGGGTATATGGCAGGACATATTGTGATTGGTTTATGTGAACCATCAATTTGACACATATGAAAGTCTATGAAATTATAAGGCGGTGTTTGTGGTGGTGATTGTGATTGGTGGTGGTTAGTGGTGGTGGTTGTGGTGGCGGTGGCGGCGACGGCGATGATGATGATGACGACGATAATGATGATGATGATGATGATGATGATGATGATGATGATGATGATGATGACGATGATAAGGATGATGGCGATGATGATGATGATGATGAAGATGATGATGAAGATGATGATGATGATGATGAGGATGATGATGACGACGATAATGATGATGATGATGATGATGATGATGATGATGATGATGATGATGATGATGATGATGATGACGACAGATGACGAGGAGGAGGACGACGATGATGACGACGACGACGATGATGACGACGACGACGACGATGACGACGATGATGATGATATGATGTTAATTAAATCAACAAACACTGAAGTAGCTATCCTAGAACAGCAGCGCCTTCCACTAGTTTGCTATTTTGCAAAGCCATCATTAATTGAAATGACATCTTACTATCACCACTTCAACGCATGATCGCAGCCACTCTTGACGATGAAGTCGACGTGATATTAAATGTGGACAAGTCCCATCAACAGTCACTAATCTCCGTTCTGTCGTACTCCGGAAAAAAAACCCATATTTAAAAATTTGGCCAAAAAACTCGTCCTTCAAATATCGATCGATTTTAATGACCCTCATCTTGGCAAAATCTCTCAAACCTGGGACGTGAAAACGGTTCCAAAATATCAAGTGACATAACTCATATAAAAATATAACCGTCTACTAACGACAACTCACTAGACGCTGCAAAACCTAAAAAATGACGTTAAACTGTAAGTCCTAGAGGGTTCTAGTGTCAGGCTCTAAGTTATCGATGGCTACGGTGTCAGGCTATAATATAAGTTTACGATGGCTACGCTCGGTCCGAGCTCGTTGAATCGGCGGCCTACTGTACAAGATTCCATTCATAACTTTACCATCCATTCTCAAACCATTATCAAGACATTCACATACCACCCCGAGACATGACCCTTCAACTGACCCCTGACCGCAAAATATGACCTGGAATAAATCCCTAAACCCAGTTCTGTTTATGTTGGAAATTAACAACGAGTGGCGAGTTCTGTTCAAAAAAACAAAACCAACGCTGTGCATATTATGATGACAAAGTCGCATCGAATCGACATTGGACAGTAAGGGCCGCAATGACATGAGCTGTCCTTTACGGCTATCCGGGCAGAACAATGGGAATTGCAAACCGATTTCTGTAGACGGAGTGGGCACAATAACAATGAGTGCCTGATTCCCTCCTTAAAGCATGAACTAGGAGGCTACGCCGCCTCTAAATAGAGTACTGGTCTACCTAAGAATAGTAATCGTTGAGAATAAGTCACCGCTTGGATGAAGATGAGACAAGAACTATGTAATGATGATGATGGTGATGATGATGATGACGATATAGAAAAAAAAGCCAGGGTTGTTGTGTTTACAGACATCATGACTGTTTTGTTGCTTAACATACGTCGTCTTTAAATAACACCCTCCCCCCCTACCCCCCCCCCCCCCCCCCCGCCCTTCTATCTTATGCTTCATTAATATAGTTTTAATCTTGGTTTACATTTTTCATCCCAATACTCTCTCTCTCTCTCTCTCTCTCTCTCTCTCTCTCTCTCTCTCTCTCTCTCTCTCTCTCTCTCTCTCTCTCTCTCTCCTTCCCTTGCACGCACTCACACATACACAAACATACACACACACATATTTTTTTAAACTATAATGTTTTAACTTATAGTGCCAAGGTAATAAAACATGCATAATATTTCCTTTTCGTGTTTACCTGAAGAAAGCCAAAAGGTCGTTTACTTTGTTTTGTATCTTTTATAAAAGAGTCATTTTTACTCCTTTTATTTCACTATACTTTGCCGGAAGGATCAGCTCGCTGTCACAGTTTGGCCGTATCTTTCGCCGTATCTAGGTCAAGGCCGTTAACAGTCCTCGCTACATGACATAGGCTAATAAATTAATTATAATTATAAGGAATTGACAGTCATGGGCTTAACGACGGTATTTATAAGTTATTAATTTATTTTAGTTTAATTCTATGTCATTACATTTACCTTAATTATCATCATAATCATCATCATCATATTATTATTATTATTATTATTATTATTATTATTATTATTATTATTATTATTATCATCATCATTGGGACAGCGTGGATCAGCGGTATGGTCTTTGCTTCGTACCCGGAAGGCACCGAGTTCGACTACCCGTCGCGCTCTGTGGCCTTGAGTAAGTCAACTAGCCTTATCTCACTTTGCGGCGCTGCACTGCGGCTCACGTCTGGGTTATTCCAGTCTTCCTTTGGAACAGATCCTAGATAAAAATGACCCCTTAGGGATGTATAAAGGGAATCTTATATTATTTATTTATTTATTTATTATCATTATCATTATTAGTAAATCGCAATACCCAACATAAATTTCCTGAGGTGGATAAATAAAGTTCACCTTATCTTATCTTAGCTTAACTTATCTTGCTTAGCACAAATTGTAGATATACGGGATAAGGAAAAGGAAAGCATGTCTGAATGCATAACTAATCATCATAACGGAAATGGACATTAAAAAATGGAGGAAATAAAACGTCGTGAGAGTGAGCCTCCAACGCTGAGGACATGCAGGGATTATAAAACAGGAGAGAACTAGAAAGTGTGTGTGTGTGTGTGTGTGTGAGAGAGAGAGAGAGAGAGAGAGAGAGAGAGAGAGAGAGGTCTTCATTAGCTTGTAATTGCAAAAAGGCCCACGGGCCCACTGCAAATGTTCAGTAACAGTACAGTCCAATCAAAACAGGGAATATTTAGAGAGGAGGGAGGGAGAGAGAGAGAGGACATAAGTTGCTTATCGTTCCAAGTGTGATCATTATAAGCGAGTTTTACTGTAGAAATCCCGAAAATTTTCTAACTATCTGTGTCAAGGTGTCGGGATCCATCTATTCATGCCAGGGTTTATTTAGTCTAGACAAGCAAGATGTTACCGAGCGGGATAAGAAAGCAATTGACATCCATCGATTCAACATACATCAGGGTTGTTATTGAGTTACACCACAGAGCTGAACAGATAAGAAAAGTTTTCATTCGTTTCGAACATGCAAATCTCAATCTGATTCATAAAGAGCCGTTTGGTGAATTTTGGTACGTCCTCGTACATAATACGTGCTCGTACACAATGAGCCTATCTATATTAATTTTGGTGCGCACTCATACACAACATGCCTTGATGTGTTGATTTATGTGCATACAAATCCGTGCAGTAGTATGATGTGTGCGAAAAGATCAATTATGTATGCACGAGAGAGAGAGAGAGAGAGAGAGAGAGAGAGAGAGAGAGAGAGAGAGAGAGAGAGAGAGAGAGAGAGAGAGAGATTATGGAAGGGACGAAATTCACGTCACTCGATTCTGTTGTTTATTTTATAGCCGGACAGTTTTATGAGTAGTTCTAACGACAGTGTATTAATCCGATATTGCTTTTTGCCATCCACGTTTATGAGTTATTCTCACTCAACTGTGTTAACCAGACTATAAACGTCCAATGTTACACAAAGTTTTGTGTGTTGGTCCCTTATACCTCCGGATGGCAATGTTGTGAACTTCTTAGCCAAGCGCATACTATCTATATAGTTCTGTGTGTTGGTACATTAATGCCGGCTGGCGGATGTTTTGAGGGTTTTTTTAATTAAACGCAAAGCATCACTATGTTTGTATGCATGTGTGAATATGTATGTGTATGTATGTGTGTGTGTGTGTGTGTGTGTGTGTCTTTGTGTGTAGTAATGAGCCCGCAAGTTCATAATAATCCCTCCAGATCATGTCACGGTCATCTCATAACGGATAATGTATCAATATCATAATAATACGATGAAAGGGGAGATATTTATAT
>NC_088362.1:57003397-57005897 GCF_034508935.2 Berghia stephanieae
ATTGTAATCCAGACGTGTTATATAATGAACACGGTAATAGTAATTGGTATGCCAGTTAAAAATGCAACATATTACGATTCCGCACGGCAATATCTTAACTCAATACAAGAGTTTAAACAAAATTCTTTGGTCACCAAGAATGTGTAAAGACGTGGAAATCATGGGAACACACATTTATTGAACACATAAAATTAAAACTGCACCAAAATCGTACTCACCAGCTGAAATGGGGGGGGGGGGGGTGTGTGTAAGTTTTCCCTTGCACACAAAAATGACGACAAATAAATCACAGTATTAGAATAATGTTATCACAATAACAAATGTATCGAAATTTGGTCCAAAATGTATGAATTCGAATTACGTGCCTTTGAATATTGAACAATATCTCGACTCAAGTCATCAAGCAAGGACAAGAGAGAGCAAGTGAATTTGAGAACTCCGTGAGGAACACACAACACTGAACTCCGCTGACTCGCCGGCCGGCTACTACACGCACAACTCCTCACTGAGAGAACTCATTCAAACGTCTGCGTACGTTTGTGCGTCTCGTAGAGAGAGAGAGAGAGAGAGAGAGAGAGAGAGAGAGAGAGAGAGAGAGAGAGAGAAGTCATTGTTATACTTATTACTCTCTCTCTCTCTCTGTGTGTGTGTGTGTCTCTCTCTCTGTCTCTCTCTGTCTCTCTCTCTCTTTCTCTCTCTCTCTTTCTCTCTCTCTATCTCTATCTATCTATCTATCTATCTCTCTATCTCTGTGTGTGTGTGTGTGTGTGCATGCCTGTCAATCTGTGTGTGCGTGTGTATGTATGTGTTTGTGTGATTGCAAAGCTGTTATTTTCTTAAACCTAACATTATTTTTATTTGTCCTTCCAATACATTCAATTATCTACATAAAAAGGTATTGCCACAAGTTCTCCCGTTCATGGTTATACCCTAGAAAGATGAGAGCTAACGCTCCTCTTTCTAGGGTTATACCCCTCTCCCCTCCCCGCACGAATAAGTACACATTCCTTTTTATAGAGCAGTAAAGTTAGGTGCCCCAAACGTAAACAATAACAAGTTGCTAGTGATTTCCGTTAGGGACCGGAATAATTTACGCACAATATAGGTCTCCCAATTTTGTAGTTTGAGTTGTAGGCAATACACTTTCAGTATTGAAAATATGTTTACATAAAATCTAACAGTTGCAGAAATAATAATATAAGGCTAAATTATTATGAAAATCAGGCTCCGAATAATTCTCGTTTTGTTCACACCAGCGCAATAATTTGCTCTGGTCTAAAAATAGATTGACTGTAACTTTTGATAAATTTTAGAAAATTTTACCTTTTGTTCCATAAAATATCCATATCTAGACATTATTTGATGCATGATCGAGTATTTATGAATATGTGTTTCTTTTGCCACCTAACAGCCAAATTTTAAAGGTTATTTTTTTTATTATTTACATTGGAACGTGAGCTGTCAAGACAGGAACATGTGGTTTGCCACGTGCTTCTCGACTTTTGTTTACGTTTGGGGCACCTAACTTTACTGCTCTATAGAGCAGTAAAGTTAGGTGCCCCAAACGTAAACAATAACAAGTTGCTAGTGATTTCCGTTAGGGACCGGAATAAATTACGCACAATATAGGTCTCCCAATTTTGTAGTTTGAGTTGTAGGCAATACACTTTCAGTATTGAAAATATGTTTACATAAAATCTAACAGTTGCAGAAATAATAATATAAGGCTAAATTATTCTGAAAATCAGGCTCCGAATAATTCTCGTTTTGTTCACACCAGCGCAATAATTTGCTCTGGTCTAAAAATAGATAGACTGTAACTTTTGATAAATTTTAGAAAATTTTACCTTTTGTTCCATAAAATATCCATATCTAGACATTATTTGATGCATGATCGAGTATTTATGAATATGTGTTTCTTTTGCCACCTAACAGCCAAATTTTAAAGGTTATTTTTTTCTATTATTTACATTGGAACGTGAGCTGTCAAGACAGGAACATGTGGTTTGCCACGTGCTTCTCGACTTTTGTTTACGTTTGGGGCACCTAACTTTACTGCTCTATTATTAATTTATGGTGTACACACACCTGAGGTAACATTCTGACTGCTACCGATCCGTTGCTATTCACGTACCTTTTGAGTCAGTAACGGATGTACAACCATCAGAATTTTTCTTTTCTATCTAACTTTTGTTTTCTTACGCCGGTAGTTTAACCCTACATTTCGGGCTTCATTGATAATTTTCAAACGTAGATATTAAATAATCGTGGGAGATTAAGAAATCGCGTTGACATCACTGTCTCTCACCTTTGAACTTTACCCTTGAACTTGAATTTAACCTTGTCCTAGAATCTTTCTCCCATGAGACTTAAGCATGTCTTAAACAAAAATTTTCTCAATTCTGAATACAAGTAATCTTGTTTGAGCTGAATGTGCATTTTGTAAGGTGGCCAAAGTTATGATTATGATTTTAAATCAAAAAGTTTTGTATGTCTTTTA